>NW_017673174.1:142814-147707 GCF_001879085.1 Nicotiana attenuata
CGGAGCATAGAAACATGAAATACCGGGTGGACTCCCGACAAGCTGGGTGGCAAAGCAAGCATGTAGGCCACCTCCCCAACTCTCCTAAGTATCTCAAAAGGACCAATGAACCGTGGACTCAACTTTCCTTTCTTTCCAAATCTCATAACGCCCTTCATAGGCGAGACCTTCAACAAAACCTTCTCGCCCACCATGTAAGATACATCTCGAACCTTCCGGTCCGCATAACTCTTCTGACGCGACTGAGCTGTACGAAGTCTCTCCTGGATCACTTTCACCTTATCTAAGGCATCCTGGACCAACTCTGTCCCCAATAGTTTAGCCTCGCCGGGCTCAAACCAACCAACCGGAGATCTACACCGTCTCCCATATAAGGCCTCATATGGCGCCATCTGAATACTGGACTGATAGCTGTTGTTGTAAGCAAACTCCGCAAGTGGCAAGAACTCAGCCCAAGAACCTCCAAAATCAATAACACAGGCACGCAACATGTCCTCCAATATCTGAATGGTACGCTCGGACTGCCCGTCCGTCTGAGGATGAAATGCGGTGCTCAACTCTACCTGTGTACCCAACTCTCGCTGAAAAGTCCTCCAAAACTGAGAAGTAAACTGAGTGCCCCTATCTGAGATGATAGAAACTGGGATCCCATGCAACCGAACAATCTCCCGGATGAAAATCTCTGCCAGCCGCTCCGAAGAATAGGTAGTACACACCGGAATCAAGTGCGCGAACTTGGTCAGTCGATCCGCAATCACCCAAATCGAATCAAACTTCCTCGAGGTACGAGGGAGACCACTCACAAAATCCATAGTAATCTTCTCCCATTTCCTCCCACTCCGAAATATCCATTCCGCTGAAATACACCACCGGGGCCTCTTGATGTTTCGTATTGACCTGCTGACAGTTGAAGACAACCGGAGCTTCATAACTCACAATATCTTTTCTTCATTATCCTCCACAGTAAGGTTGCCTCAGATCCTGTACATCTTCGCGGCACCGGATGAATGGAATACCGGCGAAGCTGTGGCCTCATCTAATAATTCAACTCCCGCAGCCCATCCCACATTGGGCAACAAATCCGGTCCGCCATCCTCAATACACCAGCAATCATCAATAGTCCAACATCCTGGGCATCTACGTGTTGAAACCCTGTTCCTTAAGGAAAACAAGTGCGGTCATTCTACCTGGCGATCTCTAATCGATCGTACAAGGAATGACCGAGAAAGCCATACAAGCCACCACCCTAATCTAGCTCCGAAATGTCTAATCCTCACCATCCGATTGCCAAACGCCTGGACATCACTGCAAAGGGCCCTCTCCCCGAACGGATGTATGCCATACTACCCATATGACCGCCTTTGGCTCAACGCATCGGCACCACATTTAGGCCTTCCCGGGTATACAAAATGGTAATATCATAATCCGTTGAGTAACTCTATCCTCCCTGTCTCCTCATATATTAAGATCCTTCTGTTTGAACAATATGCTGAAGGTTGCGATGATGACTCCGTATTATACCTACAAGATTACGCCGATATAAGTAGTGCCTCAAATTTCAAAGCATGAACTATAAACAAGCTAACTCGCAAATCGCGATGTACTGTGAGTAGTTTTTCTCTTCTCATGGGGCTGTCAACTAACGAGAAGCCAATATGCAATAACTCTAACCTTCCTGCTCAAACACGCATCACGATCCCAACCTCTCGAAGCATCACAATATACAGTGTTAAGACCATAAGAAGCTATTGCAACATCCAACAGCACTGGAGCCTGGTCAAAGCTTCTTGAGCCCTTCTGAATCGTCCTCACACTCATCAGACCACACAAATAGGTGCACCATTCGCGTTCAACTTGGTCAAGGTGAAGCAATAGATGAAAAAACCCTGGGACGAACCGGCGATAATAACCTGCCCCAAACCGAGGAACTCCGAATCTTCGTGGCTGAGGACGTCATAGGCCAACTCCTGTAGCCGCCCTCTATCTTCTTTGCTCTCAACCGAAATACCATCACTGGAACACCACGTGCCCAGGAAAGCCACAGAACCAAGCCAGAACTTCACACATTTGAGAGAACTTTGCAATAAGCTTCTCCTCCCTCAATCTCTGTAATACCCACCCTCAAATTGCTGTTGCTCCTCCTCCTGCTGATCTGCGAGGTGCACCAGGATCATTCAATAAAAAACAACAATCACAAATGAATCCAAATACGTGCGAAATACCACTGTTTCATCAAGTGGCATGAATGCGGCCTGCCGCATTAGTCAAACCCAAAGGACATAACTAGAAATCATTAGTGCCCATATCTCGTCCGGGAAAAGCAGGTCTTATTAATATCTGAAATCCCTAATTCTTCAGCTGGTGCATAAGCCTGAACGGAGGTCATTGAGAATACCTTTGCCCCCCCCTGAGCTGGTCAAACAAATCATTCAATACGGGGCAGGGATACTTGTTCTTCACTGTCCACCTTGTTCATTGCCTTAGTCAATGCACATTCTCATTGTGCCATCCTTTTCTTCAAAACAAGACGGTGCAACCCCACGGTGACACACTAGGACGAATAAACCCCTTATCTAGGAGTTCTTGAAAGGCTGATCCTTTATAAATTCTTTCATAAACTCTGCTGTGCCGCATGCGATACGGGAATTCAGAAAATGGGCTGAGTTGCGACCACCAGATCAATACCAAAATCAATGTCCCTGTCCGGTGGCCATGCCCGACAGGTTGATGGGAACACATAGGAAGTCCCCTCACAACTAGGGAACAGAATCGAGACTGGGGAGTCTCAGCCCCAACATCTCTCACAAAGCCAAAATACGATAGACAAACCTTCCCAACCATTCCGTGGGGCCTTTAGAAAGAGATGCACCCTGCCTAGGAACATAGTTAGTCATACCACGCAATCAATCCTCGGGACACCCGGAATAGCCAACGTAACATAGTCTTGGCATGACAGTCCAGAATAGCATGGTACGGAGATAGCCATCCTACCCAGAGATAACATCAAAATCTACCATGCTTAACAAAACAACCAATCGACTCTCTCCAGACCCCCAATAGTCACCAGGACAAGATCGATATACATGATCACAAATATATAGTATCACCCATCGGGTGGATCGGTGAACATCTGGCAAGGGCAAGACACCTCGGGCTCGTACCTAGGTGATGAGCAAAATTATGAAGACATATAGGAATACCGCTCTCACACCGGATCAAACAAGATTAGAAGGCATCCCGATAGTGGCAGACCTGAATAATACTGTCTAGGTAACAGCAGTCGTGCACCTGCCAAATAGCGTCTCTCCTATCTGCCGGAGCCGCCTCGGTGACCGCCCTGTTGATCCGCCCAGCACCTGGCCGGTGAGAGCATAGAAATCGTCTGGGCCACCGGCCGATCGACCTCCCCCTCTGGGCGACCCCTAGCTGCCTGCTCTCACCCTAGCTGGCGGGGCGTACCGGCTGCTGAAGAGGATGCGGCCAGGAAGACGAGGGCTGACCCTCTTGCTGGAAGGACTGACTTACCACGACGCCTGAGGATGAATGCCTCCACATGTGGCCCCAACCTCCCCGCACTCATAACAGCTCCCGGGTGCTGGGAGAATGGGTACTGCAGGGAACCCCGCACATCAGAGTGACTGGCGTTGATGCACTCGGTCTGGAGGAACCCTGAAACAGACTGGAGGCTGTGATGAACCTGAGTTGGAAGAGGCGCTGAGAGATGGCTGGGTGCTGCTGAAACCCTGATGACCTCGCCGGAAGATGACCCACGATAACTCAGAGCAAGCTGACTGAGGAGGCCTAAATGGGAACGATCTCTGCTCTGCTGGACTGCCCCTAGATGGAGCACCACTTAAAGCTACCAGAAACCTCGTGAGCCTCTGGCTCGCGGCGCCTGCCGGTCTCTGTCCTGACGCGAGCCATCTCAATATCACGGAGGCAATAATCAACTGCATCCTCGCAAGGAAATACCCAAACTCTCTCTCTAGTCATCAGAAACACGAAGGTGGTAGTTAAGTCAATCCACAAACCTCTTGATTCCTCTTCTGTCGGTCGATCTTATCCACGAGGCTGACGGCCAACTCAGAAAATTCTTGCCTCATACTTGGGTTCACAGTCATGTCTCCCTGTCGAAGCCACTCGAACTGCCACGCAGCTCCTCTCGCTGAACTGTTGTACCCACTTTTCAAAATATAGTGGAGAACTTCCTGCCATGACAAAGGCGCTGCACCTGACCGGCCCTACGCCTAACTCTATACGCTCCCACCATGTGAAGAGCCCCCATGAACTGAAATGCGGTGATGCTACCCCGCTGTCTCCAAAATCCTGCTGTCGCTGAGTCATCGCTTGACACTTGTCCAGAAATTCCCTGGCGTCCGCCTCAGCACCACTGAAAAAATGGAAGGCTGAGCCTACTGAAACTCTCAAGACGACGATGCTCTAACGTCGTCTGGCATTATACTGCCGGCCAGGCCTTAACTACAAATTCCTGATAACTCTAAGCCGCGTATGGTTGCCAACTTGGTGCTGCTTGGATGTGCAACCGGCCTGAGCTGAACTTGCTCCCATAACATGGCGTCGCGTGTCTGTAAACCCGCATAACCTGCTCCCGGCAGTCTTCTTGGCGAGCGGCAGTGGTCCTGATTGCCTCCGGGCCTGAGAAGTGTATCGCTTGCGTGAGTAGTGGCTGATACACCACCTGTCCTAGACGCTAGGCGAGTTGCATAAATTGATACGATATCTGGGCCAAGGCTCTCTCTCTCACATGGTCACTGTCGATGCGTCCCCGCTGAACAGGTGTGCTCATGCGTGTAATTGTCTGCTTCTTGTGGCCTGCTCCTGAGCCGGTAGCAACTGTGCTGAAGGCAAATCTCCTCCTCTTGTGTGGTCGTG
>NW_017673175.1:0-2578 GCF_001879085.1 Nicotiana attenuata
TGATAACATGCTGTACCCAGTTACCAAACTGGGGCAGAAAATTTTCTTTGTTTATTTTGTTGCAGTCAGGAGCCCACCTGGAGAACAAGGGAATGCTTTTCAAGTTTCAGCAATCAGAAGCCCGCCTGGAGAACAGAGGCACACATTTCAAGTTTAGCAGTCAGGAGCTCGCCTGGAGAACAGAGGCACACATTTTAAGTTTCAGCAATCAGGAGCCCACCTGGAGAACAGAGGCATACATTTCAAGTTTCAGCGGTCAGGAGCCCGCCTGGAGAACAGAGGCACACATTTCAAGTTTCAGCAGTCAGGAGCCCGCCTGGAGACCAGAGGCATACATTTCAAGTTTCAGCAGTCAGGAGCCCGCCTGGAGAACAGATGACTACATTTTAAGTTCTAGCAGTCAAAGCATCACTTGGGGAAAGGGAGAACACTTCAGAATGCAATTCAAGGCAGCAACAAAAGAATTCCGCCGGAAGAATACAAGTCAACAAGGCAACAAGGAGCACAAGAGCAAGTTTGAAGATATAGATAGGATCTTTTGTAATTCATAGATCATAGCTTAGTTTAGTTTCTTTTATTTTTGACACGGTGTAATAAGGAGGTCAGCGAGCAGTAGCAGCAGCAACAGTAGTGAAATCACAGCTCCTGGTAGTCCCAGCTACCAAACCTTCCCGAACTACACTGACCTGATTCCTTTTTAGCCAAGGATATGTAGGCAACCTCAGAAGCAGGGTGCGGTCAACTCTTTCAAAAATGCTTCACACGGAGTCTTCAAACGGGCAAAAATTGCTCGTATCCGCTCACTTATCTTTGCATGAAAACTCTTCGTGTTTCCGAGAAAAGAGGGGCAGCTGTGAGCACGTGATTTTTGCTTTATATGAAATACTCCCATAAATTCAAAACAAAATAATTTCTTTTCATTACTTGCAATTTTGTGGATTTTCGTGGCATTTTCTGTTAATTGTTTGCATTTGTTTGTGCATGTTTATTTTATTTAATTCATGAAAAATACAAAAAATATATTGCATTTGCATTTAGGATTTAATTTGGCATTAGTTAGTAATTTAGTTGTGTTACAAAAATAGAAAATCACAAAAAATAACTCATTTTGGCATTTAGTTTCGAATCATGCAGTTTTCTTTTAATTTGGTAGTTAATTAGTTGTTGTAAATATTATTTTGAACATTAATCTAATATGGTAGGATAATTTTGGTTTAGAATTAATGTAGATTTTATTTTTAATTTGAAAAGAAAGAAAAAAGATTTGAAAAGAAATGGAAAGAAAAAAGAATAGAAATTGAAAGATAAGTCTGTTTGGGCCATTTTTAATTGAAATTCCTCAGGCCCAAACATTTGGCTCAAAAAACCCGTCCAAATTTGGCCCAATATTACACCCCAGACCCGGTCTAGCCCCCACCATTCAAAACGACTCCGTTTGGATCAAAGCAATCCTAGCCGTCTAGGTTGGCTTGATCCAACGGTTGGGAAGTATGGGTAGGGTTGAAATATAATTGTCCTAACCTCACCTACCCCCCCCCCCCAAACGCCCGTCTCTCTCACCCCACTCTCATCAGAGACGACCTCCATCGTCTCCGCCACTCTCCTCCATGAGCCGCCGGCCGGAAATCGTCTCCGCCGGCGGCGGTCACCCAAATCCGTTCAAAATTTCACCATGAAATCCTTTCAACCTCCCCGTCACAAATACCCCTCTTTTACATTGCAAATCCCACCCAAAATCCCCAAAACAACGAAACCCTAGGCGCCGCCACCGCCGCACACGGCGGCGCCGGCTCCAAACAACTCCAAAATAACACCACAGCACCTCCTAACCTTCCTCATTCCTAATACCCAACTGGATTTCTTCAAACGTCACCAGAACGGCTCGAATCTTAAATAATAGACCCGGCGGAACCCTAGAAGGTCATTTTGCTCGATCTTTACTCAATTTTTGGAGTCTGGTCATGCGCAGGTAAGTTGCTCCTATTTCTTTAGTTTGAATATAATTTTTCCTTGTTTCTATTAATTTGTTCATCCTTTCCTTATGATCTTTTTCTTCTTTCTTTCTTTTTCTTTGGCAGTAATCAGTACTTGTGTTTTTGTCATTTAAATTTTTGTTTTTGATTCTTCCTCTGTTCTTACTGATACTAGTTTAAATTCATGAATTAGTGTTTAATCGTTACTTGTTGAATTCATGTTTATAAATTAGTTTGTTTATTGATGTTAGTTAATCATAGGTTTGTTTAGTGTTATTATATTTTACTGGGTTCTTAATTGTTTAACAGTTTATTGCTTATTAGTTCAATGTTACATATTAATTAGAGTTAAATTTTAGTTTTGGTGATTGGTTATAGCTGATTTAGACTCAATAGGATTAACTATAGTTAGTGTTAACTAAGGTAAAGGGGTTTGGGTGGGTTAGTAATTTCAGGGGCAATCAAGGGTAGTTTAGGCATCCAAAATGGGCTGGTTTGTTAAAGACCAGTAATTTCAGAACCCAAATAAGGGTAGTATAGGTATTCCATAGGTAGCTAGAACACCCTAGGGCCTTCTAGAAGGAGGCCTTAGTGTAAGTTTCAGG
>NW_017673175.1:3195-42339 GCF_001879085.1 Nicotiana attenuata
TCGTTGCTGCTGGTTGTATACTGCATGTTACTTGCTGCTCGTTGACTCCTTCCTCCTGTTGTATTTCTGATTTCCAGGTACCTCCTTTGATCTCATAAGACTATGAAGAAAGCCATGTAACTTTGGTGCTGAAGAAGTGAAAATGATGAAAGGTGATTGAAGTCAATATGAGTTTCTATACTGTGCTTAGTTAAAAACGCATAGAGCAATCATGTTTATTTGATTTGTAATTAATTGGACTATTGGACTTGTATAATTGCATAATTGTGCTGCCAGTAACCTTAGTCTAGCGTGACTTGTGGTTAATTGACTTGTTAGACCCTTTATAATTATAGGAACGCATTTTCTAATAGCTTTAGTTTAGTATGTTTAATTCCAGTTTTACATTTTCATATTAGGTCGAATCTGTCCAGTAGCTTAAAAAGAAGAGGACTGATCATTTCATTTATGCACTACATGCATGCCTATTAAAAATGCAACTCACTCACATCTTTGCATAACTGGTGACTGATGATTCATAATTCAATTTGATAACCATGGCTAAAATGAGCATCAGTGAGTTCCAACATTTATGCCTAGTGTTCGAAACTTTGTTGAATTTGTTCAAAACGTATAAGTGTGAAGTTAAAACGGCTATTAGATTCCAGGTTAATAATTAGTCAATGCTTAGCCTTATACTGGGTTGAATATTGGCCTAACAGTATTTGATAGGAATATTTGGTACACTGGTCTCTTTTACAAAGTAGTGACAGGCCCAGAAATTAATTCTATAGGCTCAATCGGAGCTTGCACGTTTAACTGATAATTGGGCCTCCTGACCTGATCATGGGCCCAAAGCTGGCGTGTATTTTCTTTCTCCCTGGACTAATTCTGAAGCCCAAGAAGCTGAAGGTTGGAACCTGTGTTAAGGTCAATGGGTTGATTTTACAACATAGGTTCTGGGCCTTCTAGTTAAGTAGCATGCTTGAGTTAAAAGGTTTGCCTCTTGTTCAAGTGTGGACTTGAACTTGAAGCCCAAAGCCCTTGTTCACTTTAAATAATAGCCACCGATAAAATTGATTAATTAGGATTCTTTAGAGACAAAATTAAATAGAAAAATTATAGCTTGCTCTAGGATGGCCTTTAAATAAAAATGAGATGAGCCTCGCCGCACAAAACATATAAATTGCGGGGCCCTCATTAAATGCTTATATTAAAATACTTAGAATTCGGGACGTGCCGTTTAGCGAATTTTCACGGCCTCCCGCAAAGATAATAACACGTTAGTCGCTTTAGGCGCGCTTTTTAATAATCTTACTTTCCTAAATACGGGTGTGCATTTCATGCAACCCAAATCCAAATCCCAAAACGTTGAATAAAAATGTGTCGAGGATACGGGTGCATTTCATGTGACGTGATCCAAAAACACGTTTTCAAACGACGTTCACTTTCTTAAAAAATTCAATTAAAAGCGGTTAAACAATTCTAAAATTGCACCATAGGCTAAACATGTATTAAAAACAGATTCTTGCCGAATAGAGCAGTTGAGCGACCGTGCTAGAACCACGGAACTCGGGAGTGCCTAACCCCTTCTCCCGGGTTAACAGAATTCCTTACCCGGATTTCTGGTTCGTGATTGTTAATACAGAGTCAAACCCTTTCATCAATTTGGGATTCAAACCGGTAACTTGGGACACCATAAATCTCCCAAGTGGCGACTCTGAACTTTTTAATAAACGAATCCCGTTTCGATTGTCCTTTAATTGGAAAGACTCCTTGTATTATACCCTTCACGGGGTGTAGTAGAAAGAAAAAAGGAGGTGTGACATTCACGAATTGTAAAACAGAGTCAAACTTCCTCGATTTGGAATTTTAAACTGGTGACTTGGGACACCATAAATTATTCCAAGTGGTGACTCTGAATTTGATATAAATAATCCCGTTTCGATTGTCACTTAAATTGGAAAAAACTCTCTTATACCCCTCCTTTCGGGTAAAAAGGAGGTGTGACAACTCTGACGACTCTGCTGGGGATAAGAACCCAGAATCTCTGGTTCGGGGTTCAGAATTCGAGCTTAGAATAGCTGTTATGATTGGCTTTTATTTGTTATCCGATTTTTACGTGTTTGAGCTTAATGTGCTAAATGTCGCTTTTTACCGCTTTGATATTGCTTGAACTGTATATAAATTGTTACGAAACTCTCTTCTCTCCGAGTCTTCTAAATCATCTGGGAAATGTGCACTTCGTGTGACTTCTTTTCTGTTAGAGTCGTATCCCAATTTTAGAACAAGGTTCGGACAAGTTGCAAAGCCGGTGAAGCTTCTGTATTCCCGGTACGCTGNCCCGGTACGCTGCCCCCCCGGCTCGAGTTGTCCGCTCGGGTAAGCCAGGTCAAGAACAATACCCTAAGTTTAAACCTAGAATAACATAACCTCATGCCAGATCCTTAATAGGAACGCTTGTTTGCATTACGTGCATTTGACGTAGGAGACTCAACACAGGGGTTGGGTCCGTCTAGGACAGGTGTACCCAAAAATAAAAGACCATCCTGATGCATCCTATGTGCTACATGTTGCATTCTTCTAGGGTAAAAGGGTCATTTGGCGGACCAATGATGGTTGAGGGTAAATGAGAAAGAAAAGAGGGTGAAATGTGAAAATGAAGAAAATAGGGCCCATTTATGCTTCTCTTTCACATTTTTTTTAAGTAATAGACAGAAAAAAACATGAAAAATCCAAAAAGATTTTGCACTTTCCCATCTTTTTCCAAAAAAAAAAAATCAAAAAAAAAGGAAAAAAAGAAAATCCAAAAAGAGTTTACATGTTTCATCATTTTTCAAGAAAAAGACAAAAAAAAATATTTCTCTAAATTAGTTGTTTTTTTTTATTTTATTCTCGCCCGTATCCAATCTTCCCGAACTACGCATACCTGTTCTCGTCTTTCGGGGCATGATACGTAGGCAACTCACATAGGATCCGGTCTTCCTAGTAAGTCTTAGGTTCTTGGCTTCGCGGGGTCGTAGCCAAATCTTGCATGTCTAGCCACTTTTGGCCACGTAAGCCGTTTTGCCAAAATAGCCTCAATCATGTCTTGCATGTGTCCAACTGGAAGTGTTATTGTCTCACATAGTGTTCTAGGTCTTTTACTTTATTTGGTCTTAATTTTCTCATACAGGTGTGGATCTACTTACCAGAGTTTGAGCATGACAGACACCCCAGGACCATCTGGTCAGGACCATTGCACCCGGGAGTTGCTTAAGGATATTTTTTTTATGTTTTGAGTCTGTTTTTCTTTTTATATCGTCTTTTACCTTCTAGTTTTGTACAGTAATGTCGAGCCTTTTAGGTTATGTTAGAGTCTGTCATAGTCTAGTTTGACGAGTCTTTTGTTATTGTACTTCCTATTTTGTATTTGAAAAAATATGCTATAAATAAAAAATCCAAAAAAGAGATTTTGCACTTTTATATTTCTGTTAGAAGTTTCCTTTAGAATGCTAATTCTAGAAATTAAAAAAAAAATTCTTTTGAGGTGGTTTTGCTTTAGAAAATTTATATCTAGAACTCATAATAAAAATTGCTTTTATATTTTCTTTTGTATATTAAGACTAAAAAGACAAAAAAAGAAGAAGAGAATTTTCTTTTAATACCTCTTTAGAAGTTTTCTTTAAGATATTAATTCCAAAAATCCAAAAAGATTTTCTTTTGAGGTTCTTCTTTGGGAAACTAATAAAAAAAATAAAAATATATTCTATTTATTTTCACTAGAACTTTAGGACATTGTACGTAGAAGAAAAAAAACATACTTTATCTTTTGTTTATCTTTAGAGTTTCTCCCTTAGCTAATCAAAAACTGAAATCCAAAAATATTTTTTATCTTTTTCATTTCTTGTTTCAAAATCTTTCTTCCGGATATCAAGTGAAAATTCAAAATATTTTTCTTTGGTTCATTCTTTAGATTTCCTTCCTAAAAAAAAAATCAAAAAATATTTTTCTCTTCTAGGTTTTTTTTTTCCTTAATAATTTCTCATAGAGTATCTGTTTAAAAAAAAAGGGAAAAAAATATATGCTCGTTTAAGATTGAGTTTAGAATAGATTATAGAACATTAAGTCTAAAAAAAAGAGAGATTTTCTTCTTTTTCTCATTAAGGTAAAAAAAGAAAAAAAGAAAAAAAGAAAATGAGAACGTTAGTTTGTTTACTTTATACCCGATCTTCCCAAACTACGCTTGATCTGATTCATGCGGCGTCATGATACGTAGGCAAGCTACATAGGGTTCGATCGAATCATTTTTAAAATTAAAAAAAAAAGAAAAAAAAGATGAAATTATGGGATGTGAGAAATGAAAGGAAAGAAAAGAGTGATAATTAGAAGAAAAAAAGGGAAAGGAAAATGAGCAAGCCAAGAAGTGCTAGAAAAGAAAGAAATGAGAAGATTGAAATGAACAAAATTGGGATGATGCCAAGTGACCTTGTGACCCTCGAAGTCATTCTAGAACCGTTAATTGTTGCTAGGTGCATTGCACGCAATGTGATATTTTTAGCTGTTAAATGCCCTAATGCTAACAGGACGATCCCATTTTGTTCCTTTTGTTATCTTCATTGAGCAGAAGGGTGGTTGGTTTGTGGTTCTTAAGGTAACTCATCTATACAACACAAGGTCAAAGAGCAAGGTAGTCATGGCTGGAAAAGAGTTGGACACAGGTGTTGCTGATCCGTCTAAGGAGATTGTCGAAACAGAATATGAGTTGAAAGAAGAGGTCCTAAGGTTGAAAGGACATATGGCTGAAATATACCAAGCCTGGATTAGTGGGCGCCCTCCACCATCAGTTCCCGCTAACTACACTGAAAGCCTTGTCACCACTCTGCCACTGTCACAAATCCAGCTTCCTACTGCTACTGATATCTACCTGCAACCTTTCACACTCCACCCGCCAAAATCACCTCATATCCCGCTCCTTTGGCCACTCATGCTTTTGTAGCTCCTCCACCAGCTATTTTTCCTCGATCCTCTAACAAGACTGTGTTCAAAGTCCCCGATGCCCAACACTATGCTCCAGAACCAACTTTCAGGGTCTCGGATCCATACTCTTACGCTCCTCATTTTGAGCCTCCCGGTGAAACTGAAAAGCCTGCTAAGTCAGTGGAGCAAGATAAGATATCCAGGAAGGTGAAAATCTTAGAGCAGTCTTTAAGAAACATGCAAGGGATAGGGAGCCAGATGAGTGTGTCTTACAAAGACTTGTGCTTGTTTCCTGACATCCAACTGCCTGCTGGGTTTAAGATGCCAAAGTTTGACTGTATGACAGACATGGAGATCCTGTGGCCCATTTGAGAGGCTACTGCAGTAAGATGAGAGGCGCCGGTGGGAAAGACAAATTATTGATGGCGTATTTCAGTCAGAGTCTAAGTGGGGCAACTTTGGAGTGGTACACCCGCCAAGATGCTAGCAGGTGGTACACATGGGACGATATGGCTCAGGCCTTTGCCAGTCACTTTCAGTACAATATAGAAATTGTCCCGGATCGCATGTCCCTTGCCAAGATGGAAAAGAAGCCTAATGAAAGCTTTAGGGAATATGGGTTCAGATGGAGAGAGCAAGCTGCCAGAGTCAATCCCCCGATGGAAGAAAATGAGATGGTCGAGTACTTTCTTCAAGATCAAGAGCCGACTTACTTTGGGAATTTGATCTTGGCTGTGGGTAAGCCTTTTAATGATGTGATAAAAGTGGAAGAAATGGTAGAAGATGGGCTGAAGTCGAGCAAGATCATGAGCTATTCTGCTTTAAAAGCCACAACACAAGTAATTCAGAACGAC
The DNA here is from genome assembly GCF_001879085.1 of Nicotiana attenuata. NCBI lineage: Eukaryota > Viridiplantae > Streptophyta > Magnoliopsida > Solanales > Solanaceae > Nicotiana > Nicotiana attenuata. Next base: position 8,988 of record NW_017673175.1, read on the forward strand.
ACATGAAGCTTGCTGGGTCAGAAGGAACATGATGATGATGCCATGGTTGTCTCAGGATCACGACATGGTCCAACGGGTCCGCCTCACCAATATACCCAGCCTCAACCCCAACCCCAACCCCACCTCGATTCGGGATTTTAAACCGGTGACTTGGGACACCATAAATTATCCCAAGTGGCGACTCTGAATTTGATATAAATAATCCCGTTTCGATTGTCACTTAAATTGGAAAAAACTCCCTTATACCCCTCTTTTCGGGTAAAAAGGAGGTGTGACAGTGCCAAAGCTATTGGCACACCAATGAGTCCTTCAACAAGTCTCAACAAAGATCAACAAGGAAAATCTGTTGATGAAACTATGTATCGTGGAATGATTGGTTCTCTTCTTTATTTAATTGCTAGTCGACCAGATATTATGTTCAGTGTTTGTAAATGTGCCAGGTTTCAGTCAGCTCCTAAGGAGTCTCACCTGACTGCAGTAAAAAGAATTATTCGATATCTTATTGGAACTGTCTCCCATGGATTATGGTATCCTATTCGATATCTTATTGAATCCGAACCAGTATAAAAATTCTGGTGTCTTTAATTCCCGCATTTAAATTCTGCATCTTAAATTCTATCTTTACTAACATCAAGTTCTTATATCCAGTCGACTAATCGTAAAACTAGTCAACAGCTAGCTATTAAGTTTAAAAACGAATAATTCACCCCCCCCCCCTCTTGTACTTTTAGGGTTTTGACTATAGCTTGAGCACAAAGATGTTGATTGTGTGAGCACGTGCTTTTAGACTTATATGTTCGGTAGCGTCCCTATGAGTGGAATTTATGATTAAATGAGTGGTTGGATTGCTATATGATGAGTATGACGTGACTATGGGTGTGTTAAGATAGATTGAATTTGACAAAAAGAGTTTGATTGAGATGTAAATTGGGTGCTTGATTTCCGTCTTGATTTGACGTATAGTCTCGAGTTATGGGTGTGTTGAAGGATCTTTTCATGTTGTTTGGTTGAGGAGTGAAGTAGATTTTCATGTCGTGATATGAGTTCACACTCAGGAAGGTTAAGTGATTGCGTAATAGTTATGACTGTGGAAGGGTATAAAGAGATGTTGGTTTGAGGAGAAGTAGGTGGGTTATCTCCTGCGGGGTGTCCTGAGGTTTGTGTGATCTCTATGTTGTTTTGTAGCGAGTTCTCCTTTACCAGTGAATTATATGTGTTGCAATTTGAGTTTGGATTGTTTATAAGAGTTGGATTGACTGTTCCAAGGGTGAATGCGAGATATGCAGATGATTTGAGATATTAGATGGTTTGTGTTACATGAGCTTATGAAGGATTTGGTTGAATTTCAGTGCGGGATTTTGGGCAGCAATAGATTATGGGTATTATAAGTTATCAAATGCTTTAATCCAAGTGGGGGAGTCTGCTATCGCCGGGTTGATTGCGCGGTTATGTGTTATATTGGTTTCGGGTTTGAGGTATACTTGTGAATAAATTATGAATTGCAGAGGTGGAGGTCGAGGATGACTCGAGTAAAGGAATTTCTGGATACGGGTTGTATTCTATTTTGTGGGTATATGGGAAACATTGAATGATTGAGTTGTTATTCGTAAAGGATGTAGTGTGCATACACTAGGGGTTCGCTCGGTTGCTTGGGAGCGTGGATCACTTCCTTGGGTGTTGTTGTGCTAATGGGGCACATGTCGTTTGGTCCGCTTGGTCGGTTTCATTGAGATCTGAGTAGAGTGGAAGACTCTCGAGAATGGTTCTAATGAATTCAAAATTTATATGTGGCAATTGAGAATTTTGCGGATTTGCATATGGCTGGAATATAAGAGTTACATTGGAAGGTGTCGAGACTCGCAGTATTTCTACATCATTATAGATTCTACGTTTTAGTATCATGAAGGAAAAAGAAATAACTTTAAATTCACAGAAGGTCTCTTCAAAGTGGGTATCCCGGTTGTGGTACTTTTGGGGTGCTTAAGAGAGAGCATTCAGCGGCTTATGAGCCTTAGGGCGGTGTGGTTTTATGCTAGGGTCTCGTGTGGTGAGTTTTGGTTGAGGATTGTAGTATTAGGGTGATGAGAAGTATCAATTTGAAGGTAATTCAGAAGGAACTCGAAGAAATGGGACAGCTTGGTAGTAGGTTGGATCGGCATGGTAACGGGTACGATCGGTTCGTTAGGTGCTTATGATGTGTGAGTTTCTACAGGTGTTTCATGGCAATGCTCTTGGGTTTTGGTGACCTGCGTGGCTTGATTGAGTTAGAGATTCAGTCCTAATGGTTTGGTTAAGTGCAAATGGGTTTCGGAGAGTTCTTGATAGTTTCTACCACGGTTTGAGATGTATATATCCTACTGGTGTGTGGGCATGTTGCGTATTATTATTTTCTCCTAGATGAAATCAAATGGAAGATCCTTGGCTAATTGAGTATGTAGTTGCTTGTGACTCGGAGTGGATTATGAAATTCTCGTATTTTTTATATGCTAGCACGGTATATGTGGTGGGTTGTGTGGGATTGAGATTTGCATGAGCAAGGTCACGGTTCAGTTTTGAAGGAAAGCTCAAAAAAATTCTTAGGCAACGTGGACGGTTTTAGATGACTAGGTAAATGAAATTACTATCTGGTATGGCTTGATGAGAGTATACATTTTAGAGAGAGCAATGTGTTTTGATTTATGGACATTTCATTGGTATTGTGGCACTCTCCTGGTTGATTGATTGTTGGTATTCAAATTTTATTATGCGGAACGGAAGAATTATAGAAGTATTCCTCGTGGAATGATCGTGTATGAGAGATATGTTGGACATTCGAGCGGTGGAGTTGGGATCAGATATGGCGATTCATGTGTTCTATGGATTTGGAGACTGGGAGTTCCTAGGAGTAGATTGTTTCATGGTTGTGGATTGTGAAAATATGGCCAAGGTTAGCCAGAGGATGGTATGTGCTATGATTCAGTCATTGTGGACTTTTAGAGGATTATTTATCTATTGTGGGTAACCATAGTTGATTTGGGGTCCACTGGTAGGCCCAATTTGGATGTGTATTCTACACCGAGCCGGATTGGTTGGCTCTATATTACTATTGTTGAGGGATGTGCCATTTGGTTAGAATTGATTTTATTCGTATCAGATATGTTATTTGTGTTACTCTTCCATGCTATGAAGGGTTGTTGTTATATGCACACATGGTGCGGTTCCATTTGGGCTTTATAGCGGAATTTGAGCGAGGTGGGTATTTCGGTGTTGCATGATTGATTGCGCATTGGTTATGTTCTTTTGGGCTTGTGTGGCATTGCATCATTTGATTCTTTGTAGTTATGGTAATGCACTTTGGGAACTTGACATCGAATCGCGCGTGATTATTGATTTTGAGCAAGGTGGCTTGAGGCATATGCCATGGACCAGTGTTTGGATGGGGTCACGCATTGTAGCGGAGTTATATTAGGGTATGATCCTTTGTGATAGATTCGCGTGTTTTGGTTCTGCGGTGTGTGATGGGTTCTTAGCATTGCGTTGTGGTGGTACCCATTGAGCTTACGGTCGTTTGAGTAATTTTCATGATTGATTACATTTGGAATGTTGCTATTTGGTGCACGGATTGCACGGGTTGTTGCTTTAGTTTGTATTGATGTGTCATGTCACTAGAGTGGTCGTGCTGGATAAGAAGGGGTCACTGGACCTAGAATGAATACTATCGGAATTAATTACAGCGTGGTTGGAAGAATAATATCGAAAGTCGGCTTAGAAATTTGCTGTAGTCCTTGTCGAAGAAGAGGGAGCTCCATGACTTGTTGATTTAACAAATGGTTATGAGTTTCTGCGTGTTTCTTTCATCATTGGCATTATACGAAGGTGTTAGAACGAGGCTTTGTTTGATAAAAGGTTTGTTACCGGCATTGGGTTGTTTTGAGCAGCTACTGTGATTGAGAATTATCGCTATGAGTATTTGAGTTTTGCGGTATATCATGCGATTACATCTTGGGTTATGGATATGGCTTGATACAGCTTGTTCAGACATATACAGTGTGTAGATGCGAGGTTCTGATCTTATAGAAATTCCGAATGTGGGAATTGGATTCTAAGGCTTATGGGCTAGGTTGAATTAAGAAATTTCAGTTATGTTGTGTTATCAGACCTATATGGGATAGGGTGACGTGGGATCACCCTCGGGTATGTGCATGGTGAGGTTACACTGTGGTTTGAGGGCTTTGAGAACAACTCTGGACACGTTCGAGGACAAACGTATGTTTAAGTGGGGGGAGGATGAACGACCCGACCGGTCGTTTCGAGCATTTACACTTCGCTCGGTTGTTTGAGGGCATGAGTAGCTACGTATGATGTATTATGACTTATGTGAATCGTCGGTTTCGATTTTCAGGTTATTCGGAATTAATTTAGAAGAATGATTCTCTGCTATAAGCTTTAAATTTGAAAGGAGTGACCAATTTTGACTTTTTAGTATTTGACATCGGATTGGATTTTCGATTGTTCTGTTAGCTCCGTTGGGTGATTTCGGACTTAGGAGCGCATTCGGATTGCGATTTGAAGGTCCGTAGAAGAATTTGGCTTGAAATGGCGAACGTTGGAATTTTGAAAAGTTTGACCGGGAGTGGACTTTTTGATATCGGGGTCGGATTCTGATTCCGGAAGTTGGAACAGGTCCGTAATATCAAATGTGACTTGGGTGCAAAATTTGAGGTCAATCAGACGTGATTTGATAGGTTTCGACATCAGTTGTGGAAGTTTAAAGTTTCAAAGTTCATTGATTTTGAATTGAGGTGTGATTCGTGTTTTTAGTGTTGTTTGATGTGATTTGAGGCCTCGAGTAGGTCCATGTTATGTTATTGGACTTGTTAGTATATTCGTATGGGGTCCCGGGTGGCCCATGGTGAGTTTCGGACTGGGTTTGGATCATTTTTATTTCATGTTGCATTGCTGAAGATTTCTGGTTCTGGTGTTTCTGCATCTGCGGAAGAATGGTGGCAGATGCGGACGATTGGCCACAGAAGCGTAGCAGGCTTGGCTGGAGGTAGTCGCAGATGCGGAGGAGGAGTCGCACCTGCGAGTGCGCAGAAGCGGAAATTGTTCCGCAGGTGCAAGGGGCCAGCTGGTTAGTTGTGGTCACAGAAGCGTAACAGTTACCAAAGATGCGGTGGTCACAGATGCGATGATGTGTCCGCAAATGCGGAAAGTTCTGGGTAGAAGCTATAAAATCAAGGTTTTGGTTCTTTCTTCATATTTTGAGACGTGGGACTCGAATTGAGATGATTTTTGGTGTAATTTTCACCATATAAATTGGGGTAAGTGTTCTCTACTCGGTTTTGGTTATATTTCATGAATGTATCTTCGTTTTTGGTAATTGGATTGTGAATTTTAAAGAGGAAATCGGGGGGTTTTGGCTTAAAGTTTCATAATGTGAATATTTGAGTTTTGAACATCGATTCAGAGTCGGATTTGAGTGAAACTAGTATGGTTGGACTCGTAATTGAATGGGTTGTCTTTGTTGGGTTCCGAGGTGCGGGCGAGGTGTGATTTTTGGTCGGATTTGGGATTTGATATCAGATTCGATCTTTATCATTTGGAATTATTTCCTTGGGTTTTATTTGATGTATATGAGTTGCTTTTAGCTAGTTTTGAGCCGTTCGGAGGTCCCTACGCGCGTGATGGCATTTTTGGAGCATCGCTTGGCTTGCTTGGTATTGGAATTGGCTCATTCGAGGTAAGTAACTCTTCTAAACTTAGTGCTGAGGGTATGAAACCCCGAATTACGTTAGGTGACGCACATGCTAGGCGAGGGCGTGTGGGCGTGCACCGTGTGAATTGTGACTCCTTTATTTTTGTGGTACTGTGTAGTTACCTGACCTTACTTGTAATCGTGAAATTTCTTCGTACTTGAGCTATTGAGCTGTGATTCATGTTAGACACCATGTCAAGGCTACATGCTTATCCTGTTGGAATCCACTGAGGTCATTTCTGCAGTTGAGCTATCTGTTTTCATTGCTTTATATACTCAGTCATACACATTCATATGCATATCATATATCACTCTCTGCTGTTATTGATTGATACATCTTATCATTGTTGTCGGGCTAGTTTCATGACATTGAGAGCTCGAGAGACTGGAGAAATTGATGACCGAGTAAGGACGAGGGCCCGACTATGAGGATATTTATGGGATCGAGCTGCATGCCGCAACATGTTTCATTGATTTATGCCATGATTGGCTTGATATGGCGATTGGGCTGTAGGAGCCCCTCCGGAGTCTATATAGACCCCAGTGAGCGCAGGTACCTACTGAATGCGAGTGTCGAGTGCCGAGTGATTGGGAGGACTGAGTGAGTGTGAGGACTGAGTGACGGTGAGGACTGAGTTATTGTGAGGACTGAGTGACTGGGGGGATTGAGTGAATTGATACTCTGAGAGTATGCATATGGTTCTATCACTAAGTCGCATCGCATTCGACATGCACATGACATACAGGCATAGAGATGCATTTTCCTCATGCTGTACGGTATCACGTCATTCATGACTTCTCACATATATTGACATATGGGCATCGAGAGGTATTTTACACTTGCTATCTGGAGAGAAAATGAAACATCATATTTACGGTTGAAAGAATTTTTTGGAAAACTCATAGCTTTCAAACTTACTCGTATATTCGACGATTTTGGTAAAAAGTGTTGGGTTTTCACTGATATACTTGAAAAGCGGAACGATTTTCGGAAAACTATGAAAAGGCTGAGCATTTTTTTATCTCTGAGTTACTTTCTTATTTAATTGCTTTACGTTGTTATGAACTGTTGTTGGTAATTGGTGTTAAACCCGACCTATGTTCCAGCTCGTCACTACTTTCAACCTAAGGTTAGGTTTGTTACTTACCAGTACATGGGGTCAGTTGTACTGATACTACACTTCTGCACATTGTGTGCAGATGTTGGCTGCTGTTGTTGCTGTGCTCGATGGTTGCTGGATTTGAAGGTGTGTCTGCGTTCCTGTTGTAGTTTCCTCTTGTTCATGGTAGCCTTAGATTTGTGAAACTCTATTTTTGTACTTTTCAAACAGAAGATGTATTTATTTCATATCAGCCTTGTAAACTCTATTCTTAGAAGCTCATGATTTGTACCAGTTCTTGGGAAATGTATAAGATTCAGATAATTCCTTTATTTAATCGTCTTTTTAATATTATTGAAATTGGATAGTTATTAGTTGGCTTACCTAGCGGGTTGGGTTAGGTGCCATCACGACTAGTGGATTTTGGGTCGTGACATTCGAACTGTGAATTACTCATCTGGAAAAGGAGACATGATGAGGAAGTTAGCTCCCTATCTTGAGCTCTATCGCACGATCTAGAGTATCAAAGAAGGGTGTTATTCCTAAACGCCCAAGTAGCCTCCTCATTATAGATGTGGTCGACAACATACCGAAAAGAAGGACTCTACTAGATACGGCTCCGAGACTTCCTAGGACACTTTAAAACCATAGGCTCTGATACCAATTTTGTCACGCCCCAAACTCAGGGAGCGCGATAGGCACTCAACCGAGTGAACCTGGCCGAGCAAGACTGTTATATTTCCTTCTACCTAAACTCATCCATGAATAAAGTAGGGATGTACTCCATTAATCAACCACTAAAAAGATTTCATTAACAACTCCTATTTCATTTCCATTAGCAGCTTCATTCATAATTTCCAAATTATTACAAGTTTATAGATATAATGAAAAACATGTTTGCCAAATAACAACATTTCTAGTTTTGACTCCCAACATCAAACACCACCTACAACTTGTCTACGAAGCCTCTAAGTACAACAAAGAGTAATATGGAAATGCCGGCAATAAGGCCCCGGCTTACCTCAAACACAATACATAAGGAATAAAAGATACATGACCCCGAAATGAAATGGGGCTCACCAAGCCAGCTGGGAAGAGAGTGTACCGCTATCACTGATCAATGTCGCCTACTGTGGAACCTCCTGCATCCATAAAAGATGCAGCGCCCCCGGCAAAAGGGACGTTAGTACCGTTGAATAACACCAGTATGTATGACTAAATGCCCTCTTTCAAAATAGAATACTAAAGTAAGAAAAGAGAAACACAGAAACAAAAAGTCACAATCAATAATATCCAAATGCCCAGTTAAAACATAAAAAATTTCAAAATACAAAAATAATATATATATTTTTGGTTGGGAGATCATTAGTACTGATATGACACCGTTTACAATTCCGATTACGATTTCCAACACAGTCACCACCATGTGTACGGCATGGCGTCCGATCACGATGCGATTGGCTAGGCCGTCTCATATGAGACATCAACCACAATCACAATAACAATTACAATTTCGAACACAGTCACCGTCACGTGTATGACTTGACGTCCGATCACGTCCCAATCGGCTAGGCCGTCTCATGCGAGACATCAACCACAATCATAATAACAATATTTCCTTGGCTCTTTGGCCATTCACAAATTCTTTATTCATGGCACAGTGACCGTATTTTATATTCCACACTTTCACCTCTTCTATTTTCGAGGATCACCATCAAACATCAACATATAGAATATTTCGGACAATCATAAATCTCAAATTCTTTAGTAATGGAAACTTTAAACACAAACAAGTTTCTTCTCAAAGAATGGGGCACACCGACCAGCAATAAAAACACACATCAAAATTATAAACAAGCAATACTCCATTTATTCTTGAAATAATCTTTCCTAAATACGACAATTTACAATTTCAACACCTGAGTATGCAAAAACTCGAATCACGTTGGATATACTTATAAAGCAAAATATTAGTTGAAAACAGCCATTTATGGGCATGAATTGAGTACAAAAGCTTGTAGGCAATTCTATTTTCGTAGTCATTTTAAAACAGTTGCTTCCAAATTTCACTAGTTACTCATTACAAAAGCTTTACAACACCAATAATCTAGTTTAAGTATTTATGATTTTCAATCACCATCTCATAAGTGCTAGCACTTATTTCTTGCTCATATATTCGCTAACAATTCATGCATCTAGGTTTAAGGGTGAAAGATCTTGTGGACCAAATCTTGAAAGTCAACTTTGGGGTGTTCTTGAGATTTTGAAGAAATCATATGGAATCCAATACAAAACCTTCTTGTAACTAGTGATTGAGAAGTGGAATCATCATAAAAACACACTTAAAAACTCACCTTAAGTGTTTATTCGAAGCCTTGGCCGGATGGATGATGGAGAGAAAAGCCCTAGTCTTGAAATCATTTTATTTTTCTCTCTCCCTGCTCAGGTATTAACAGGCCCAGGTACAGTATTTTTCCACTGGTGCTATCCCTGTGCTATCAGGCTTTAGCTCACTGGTATGCTAAAATCAGGTACAGTATTTTCCACAGGTGCTATCCCTGTGCTATAAGGCTTTAGCTCTCTGGTTTGCTAAAATCTTCTGCTTCCCTCCTGTGCTATAGCTGTGCTATGGGGAGATAGCTCACTGTATTTTCTTTAGTCTTATTGCTTTGAAATTAGCATCGAAGGGTTCCCCATTATTACAACACTCAAAGATTAATAAAATAATTATCCCCAAGTATCCCAATAACTTTATGCACTGCAATAATTCTCATGTGGTTCGGGTCTAAATTAAATTATATTCTTAAACTCAAAATTGCTCAAATTAGCAATAGAAATTCACGGGGCCGTACACATTAGCCTATCTCGGCACCACAAACCTCGAGTTCTTGGTAAAATTTTACGGGGCCTTACACCAGCCATGGATGGATATATTTCTGATGTATCACTATCCCAGTTGAGAGGACTTGCACCCACGTCTTACGAATCAGGAAGCATTACATAATCTTTAGAAATAGAAATATCATAGATCTCTTCCACTGCATCTGGTTTTCCAAATACTCATTTGGATTCTCGGTCGTGTACTCATTTTCTTTGTCAATTGGCTCATATTGACTAGCATTGAGCAACATCTTCTTTAACAACCATTACTTCATTCCTTCTCTAGAAAGGTACTATGTGAATTGTCTAACATAAAAGCAGGTCCCATAACTTCATGATCTGTTGCATCCATCCCCACAAATTTGGCTTGAACAATGGAAAAATCTAGCTCTACCATCATAGGAATTTCTCCTATTACTGCCAGTTCTTGTCCGACTGCAGCTTCCTATTCTAGTTCCTATAAAAACAGTTGAGTTCTTGGTTCGCATTTATGTCCAGGTTCATGTCTTCCATTACAAATGTAATATAGTCCTTTAGCTCTATGTTCATTTAACTCAGCTGGAATGAGTTTCTTCCTCCTATTCTTAGCATCCAAAACAACATGATTTTGTTTAGGTAAGTGGGTAGTAGGAAACCTGGGGCAATTTTTTATCAAGTCATTATTCTCCTCAACCTTATCATTTGGCATTTCACTAATACCTCGTGCACATAAGGACTTACTACCTTAATACGTCAGTCATATCTCATTTCTTGCAGCAGCTTAGTAGTGCCATGGTTATATATTATCGAATAAATCTGTTTCACCCTTTTGAGGATCTTTGTTGAAGACCTGAGCGATAGTAGAATTTGGCTCCTCATATTTTCTATCTTCGAAAACAGAAGCAACCTTCGTGATGTGCTTGCAGCATCATCGATCATTTCAGCAAACATCATGCTCATACGAAAGTTCCATCTATGCGAGACAAATAAATGGATGCGAGAGATAATTTGTAATAAAAAACAATGATGTAGAACTTAAAATACCATCAGGCTATGATATCCATGCTTCTGAGTTAGTACCACTGAATATATGATATGAGGCAAGAGCTACTCATGAAATCGGATCGATGAAAGAACGATAAGTAAACTCAAATAAGCAAATGGAGTACTAAATAATCTAGAGTTCTCAACTAACTTTGATTATTACTTGAAGAAAATTACTAGCGGAAGATACTAAAATATTAGCCCAATTACAGATACTACTCCATTCATTACATAAACTCAATCAATTTTGAAAATAAAGTTATCGACCATCTTCTATTGTAACTGTCAATTCATTGTTGGAGTTGATGTATGACTTACTAGAGCAGGAAGTTGTTGTGTTACAAGCACGTGTTCTTGTTACAAAAGCAGGTTTACTAGGTTTTGCAAGAGAAATGCCTTGACGACTAAGCATTATAATTACATCTGGCATGCTTGGACGAACACTAGCATCTTCTTGTACACACAAGAGCGCAATATTAATGCATTTCCATGCATCTTCTTCGTTGCATGATTCATGTAGAGATTTATCAAGCAAACTCATAGCATTTCCTTCATTCCATAATCTCCATGCCTAAAATGTAACTTTAGAGTTAGGAAAAAAGGTAACATAGTTACCAAACTAAAGATCTTAAAAAAAGAGACGTAAAAAAACAAAGAGGGCTTAAAATTTAGAAAGTTTCACTCACGTAACCTAGGAGGTTTAAGGCTTCCTCCTGCTGATAAAATCCTGTATTTTTCTTGCCGCAGATAATCTCAAGCATAACTACTCCAAAACTGCAAACATCTGACTTGATTGAGAATAATCCATTTAATGCATATTCTGGAGACATGTAACCGCTGCAGAGCTCCAAGTAATTAATGATATTACGCAAAATTTGAGAAGTGATGGACTAAATGTATTCAAGTATAAATATAAGAATCTTTGCAATACAAGATAAGCTTACTATGTTCCAACAATTTTGTTTTGCTTCCATATTATTCCCTTGGACAATCCTTGCTAAGCCAAAATCTGAAATCTTGGGGTTCATCTCTTTATCTAATAATACATTGCTTGTTTTTAAATCTCTATGAATGATCCTTAACCTTGAATCGTGGTGCAAATAAACAAGTCCACGAGCAATACCCAAGATGATAGAAAATCTCTTCTTCCAATCTAATAACACATGATATCTTTCGTCTTGTGTAGTTATCATACAAAAATATTGTAATCATCAATAAAAAAAAGAATAGAAGTTCAATTTACATTTAGAATAAGGAAATTAATCTTACGGCGAAGAGTGCTTACCAAATATAAGGGTGTCTAAGCTTTTGTTTGGCATATATTCATAGAGTGAGATCTTTTCATTCCCATGGATGCAGTAACCAAAAAGTCTAACAAGATTTCGATGTTGAAGTCTTGCAATTAATACTACTTCATTCTTGAATTCATTTACGCCTTGACCCGACTGGGCTGATAACCTTTTGATTGCAACTTCTCGTCCTCCCTGAAATTTTTCCTGAATATATTTTCAGTAAATTTTATTATGCTAAGAAATATAACTCATAAATACAAGTTCTAACTAAAAAAAATAAATGATACTTTGCAAGAACCTTATAAACAGGGCCAAAACCACCACGTCCTAGCTTATTTTCTTCTGAGGAGTTATCTGTTGCCGCTAGAATGCTTTCCAAACTAAAGAATTGAATATCAATGCCCTTCTCATCCTCTTCGTTTATTAAGTCATTTTCTCCCTTTTCAGTGTTTAAGCAGTTGTTTGGCTGTGAGTTTCCTTGATAGAAAGAAAAAGATAGAATATATAATTGTGAAGCCCTAGCTATATGAATCTGTAACTCATTAAGAAGAGAGAATTTGCATTTACCTTTACTTATTGCTCTCCTTGTTCTATAGAGTAGGTAAATAAAGCTACATAGAAAAAGAGTAGCGACAATTGTAGTAGGAAAAACTACTTTTAGCCTTCTCGATTTATGTGTTTGGTATGCAACTGCAGTAGCAAAGATAGAAATAAATAAATAAATAACATAAAAATACTTAAAATAAATAAATAAATACCATAAAAACACTAAATAGTACTCCCTCTGTTCCAGTTTATGTGAACTTGTTTCCTTTTTGGTCCGTTCCAAAAAAAATGATCCCTTTCTAAATTTGATAACAATTTAGCTTAAACTTACAATTCTACCCTTAATGAGAAGCTTTTTTAACCACACAAACTCTGGGCCCCTTTTTGAGTTGTTTAGAACCACAAATTCTAAAAGTCTTCATTTTTTCTTAAACTCCGTGCCCAATCAAACAGGTTCACATAAATTGGAACGGAGGGAGTACTACTTTCCGCTCTATTTTATATCTAGTGTTTGAATAGAAGCAGAGTTTAAATAAGGGAAGACTTTTGGCACATATTAGAGTATCCTTAGTGTTTGAGCAAAAAGTGTAAAACCCTTTTGTCGAACTAATTATTGATAATAAAGAAGGTAAATCTTAGTCAAACATAATTAATTCCAGATCCAAACGTACAGAGTGCGAAATAGAAGATGAATAAGAACGCATAAGATTTCTTAATATAATAATCGTACATCAAACATGAGAGATGAGCTTACATCTAGGGCAGATATGCATCATAATCATGGGAGCAAGGAAGGGGAAGAGGGTAACAGTTGATGAGCAAGAGATTCCTCTTGTTTTCTCTATTGCGGTAGCTATCTCCAAGAATCCCCCCCCCCCCCTTTTTATCTGGGCTTTTTCCCCATATATATAGTTCTTTTCCCTTTTATCCAATGGTCTTTGACCGGCGTACTTTCATACGACTGTAGCTTTCGCCGTTTGCTCGAACACAAGCTTGTTCTATGATGTACGCTTTCCAACGATTTGACCCCGGCGATGGCCGAGGTGCTCTTTGCTATCTCGCCCCGTGGGCATGATTACAGCTTGGTCGACCCCTCATCATTCCTCTTAAGGACGACCATTCTAGTCAGATTTTGACCTATACAGTTAGTCCCTCCGTCCATCGAGGTCGCCTCTTAGCGGGCTCAACGGACGGACTCTGTCGATTCGAAAGTTAGGAAAAATTTAAATGTTACGCGTTGAGCGAGATCCTTAGGTCGAGGTGGCGATGTGACGCTTCAATGGTACCATCGGACCGTTACGGTCGTTTGGAGTTGATTCGATACATCATGAATAGCCACTATCATTATGGCACACGTTTCCCAGGCACCGTATCGTTTCTTGTGCCCTATCAGTTTTGATTGGCGGCTCTTGGGTTTCCCGCTCAGGATATTTGTGCTCCTATAAATAGGGGGAAACCACCATTCGATTACTACACTTTCAATTAATTTGAGGAATTTTGCAAACCTTCACCTTCATCATTATTTCAAACTTCTGATTTCATTTTCCTGTTAGTCAGAACTTGACGCTACCACCTTCTCTTTTCCTTCATCATACTCATTTATTCTGATCAATCCAGATAAATGGCTGGTACTTCTTCCCAAGCAGATACGCTCGTCGAAGCTCGGTGCCGGAAAATGACGCACCTGTTCTCGGAGAAGGAGCGGAGGCGGCGGAAGATGAGGGAGTTCCAACAGCGGCTAAAATACTGCCCCATCCGGGGGAATTATGGACCGGTTTCAACAGCCCCGCCGGACATTGTACATCTGCACCGCCTAGGGTACTGCGCATTCTACGCGTACCCTTTTGTCGTCGGGTATACGCTTTCTCTCCCCTCCATAGTGATAGACTTCTGTTGCTTCTACGAAGTGTGCCCGGCTCAGATTTCACTGTACGTGTACAAACTCTTCCTCATGCTGCTCAAGTACGCAGAGCTCGCCAGCCGAGAGGTCACTTTGGGGCATATGCTTAATATTTTTGCCCCTCAACTTATTCCAGGAACGATGATCTACATGCGCCACCGAGGAACAAAGAGTTTGGTGGTGAAGATGGACGACAAGGCTAATCGCCATTTCTGGGAAAGCTATTTCTACGTACGGACCGAGCACCTTGCGACAGACTCGACAGGGTTTCCCGAGACGTGGAACTTCGCCCGTAAGTTTTCCTTTGTTTATTTTGTGACTCTTCTCGAGTTGGTGGTCGACTGTTCCTCTTTAGGTGGCATTGCTAATTTGTTTTTTGCTTTCGCAGCTGAGAGATTGCCTCCCCCACCAGTTGATGACATCCTCGAGTGGGTAAATGTTATTCTTCCCCAAACAGTGGGGGTCCGCGAGTGGGCGTCCTTCTACGAGAGATACGGGCGTAAGCCTCTCACTAGTGAGTCGGCCCGTTGCAGTTTCCTTATTCTTTGCCTTGTAATTTGTCCTTGTCGCTATATGATCGTTTTTCTTTGTTGACAAGGAGAGTGCGAAGGGCGAGGGCTCCTCTGTTCGCATTCCGTCAACCGGTGCCTTCTACCCGGCCCGCACCGAGGTCTGATACCCGGCCTACATCGAGAGCTACTCAATCTGCACCTACGGTCGGGGCCGTGTGCATGGAAATTATTCCACAACCTAAGACTCCGGCTCCTGCCGTCCGCTCAACGGGCGAATCTTCCCGTGCTGGTAGCGGAGAGGGTCCGTCAAAGAGACGGCGAGTGGAGTCTGAAGTGGCTCCTTCCGCCGAAGCATCTTCGGGGGGCGGCCCTCCCTTAGCGGTGTTTGAAATTGACAGTGGTGCTAACCCGGCCGCAGAGGTAAACCCGATGGCAGGGGCAAACCCGGTGGTAGAGGCTTTGGCCGTTCTGAACGATCAACAGGCTATTGCGACGGACAGATGGGGTCCCGAGGCTGCTGTTGCTGTTTTAGGCGGCCCTTCGTCATCTGGATCGAATCACGCTTCTTCTTCAGGAGCAGAGAGAGGAAAGCGTGTCGTGGTTGATGACTACGAGTCTGACTCCGACCTCGACCCTGATGATGTTAGGATGTTCGAGGAGGGCTTTACCTATACTATGGTAAGAGCGGGAGGTCCTTCCCGTATACTTGAGATTCCATCGGATCTCAATCTTCTACGGGACACGGATGGGTTGGTGCCGCAGTTCGACCTTCTATGCTCTGCCGCCGAATGTGAGGCTCTTCGGGACGTTAGCGACGTCGAATTATCGCATAAAGTGGCCGCTATGGGCCTAAGGGTAAGTTTCTTCTCTTTGTTTTTTTTGTCTCCATTTGGTTTTTGGTGGCCTTGGCCTTCACCGACTTTTTTCTTTGCTTTCAGTCTTACATGCTGGAGATTGAGAGTGCTCACAGGGATGAAACTCGGGCCAAGATTTTTTTGATGATGCTAGAAAAGTATCGGCGCTATCGCAACAAACGCCGTGAGATGCATGAGCGGCTCAGGGCGAGAACAGACAACCAATCTCTCGGGGAAGAGCTGGAGAAGAGGGATCAGGAGTTGATGCAGTCTATTCGCACGAGTAGCGAGCTCGAGGAGCTACTTCATGCAAAGGACGAAGAACTTGAGTTGGGAAAGGGGGTCGCTGCAAAGTGTGAGCATCATCAGGCGAAGGTGCTATCGTTGCAATCTGAACTTGATCAAAATGCCTCTAGAGTTGAAGCTTTGAGTGATGAGTGGATGCGAAAGTTGGCCGGGCTGGAGAGAAAAGTTTCCAAGTTGGAGGATGCCAAGAATGCTCGGGCGTCGGCTTTGGTAAGGACGGCGGCTTTGGAGGACATTATCCGTGTCCTTCAATCCGAGCAGGACTCTGAGAGGGCAACGACCACGCTAAGGGAGGCGAGGCTCAAAGAGCGCATTGGTGAGATTGAACGGGAAACTTCGAACTTGGGAGATCGGGTCGCTTTCCTCGAGACTGAAAAGGCGCAATTGGTTGGACAAGTTAAATCTGCCTCTGCCACTGTTCCTCACCACTTGTAAGAGGCGTTGGGTTCATGCCGAGGCCACACGAGAGATATACAAGAGTTTATGGGAGGCGGGCAATATTTCTGAGGCTGCTTATGAAGGAGCCCGGGTGAAGGCACGAGAGGCTTGTGTCAACTGTGGCTATGACCCCGCGACACCGGAGGCTGGCGAAGATGCTATGCTGAGGAGGAGTTTCTTGAAGACAATGATGGGGAGGACGATGGTGATGACGCTGAGTGAAAAGTTGCTGCTGCTTTAGTATATATGCTTATATTTTTTTGTGTTTCATTTTCGTCTCTTTTTTTTAATTGGGCCTATTTTGGCCTTGTGTAAGGTGCAGCCGTTGCGCACATATATATGAATAAAAGAGTTGTTTCGCCTTAGTATATCCTTGGATTTTCTTTCCCCTCCCCTTGTTTGTTACATCTTTTGTTTTGGCGTTGACCTTCGGATATTTGTATGGCGAATTCCTGGTTTTTCGATTTGGGAATCCGGCTTGACCGGGCCGAGTAGGGTCTCGTCGTGTGAGTCCGAATGGAGTTTCTTCGGATTTGCACATTCGGGCGAGATTGACTTTTGACTTGTTGCTTTAGGCAAAATCATCTTTGATTCAAACGAGGTCGACTTTTTCATATGTATTCGAGTGGGGTCGAACTTGGAATTTGGATCGAAGTCAATTTCTGACTTATTTGAACAAGTTCGAAAAACAAATTTTTTATTTGACAATGGCCGGTGGCCGTAAGGGTGTCATTTCGAACTAAGGTCGAAAAGTTAACCCGTTGTGATTCGAGTGAGGTCGAATCCTTCTTTTGGCGATGGCCTTTGGCCGTAGGGGTATCATTTCGATCTAAGGCCAAAATGTTAGCCCGTTGTGATACGAGCGAAGTCGAGTCCTTCTTTTGGCGATGGCCTTGTACCGTAGGGTGTCATTTCAAACTAAGGTCGAAATGTTAACCCATTGTGATTCGAACGAGGTCGAATCCTTCTTTTGGCGATGGCCTTTGGCCGTAGGGGTGTCATTTCGAACTAAGGTCAAACTGTTAACCCGTTGTGATTCGAGCGAGGTCGAATCCTTCTTTTGGCGATGGCCTTTAGCCGTAGGGGTGTCATTTCGAACTAAGGTCGAAATGTTAACCCGTTGTTTCACTATCAGATTTTGGAGAATTTCACAGGTCACCGTACTGTTTGTGCATACGTCGGGGTGAATCTTGGCATACTCGGTTTTGTTTTTACTGGAGAATATTGGGTGTTCCCTGGGGGAGTCCCAGTTTTGCTTAGCTTCTGCGTTTCCTGGGTGAGTCCTAGTTTGCTTAATTTTGCTTGCATTGGAGAATACGATGTGTTTCCTGGGTGAGTCCCAGTTTGCTTAATTTTGCTTGCATTGGAGAATACCTTGATGGGGAGTACAAAATGTTGCTCTGCTTCACTCACTGGAGAATGCTATACATGTTCGTTTCATACATATATTGGAGAAGTTTCCATGTATCTAGTCCCTTCATCGCCCGGTCTCGAGAAGTAGTCGACAGGCGGGGCGATGAATCATACTTAAACTTCGAGACGCCCCTTTTGTCGCCTTGTTAGAAATCTCACCGAGAGGACCCGACTGGGACGAGACCCGGGTGGAGGAAAAAGGATACGACTTGAGGGGTGTCCTTTCTCTGGGGTTGAAGTATTGGAGGTGGGCGACATTCCAATCGTTTTGTAGTAGTTTTCCATCCATTGTTTCTAGTTGGAATGCTCCTTTGCTCGCTTGCCCATGCGAGTGCTCGCGTTCATGTTTAAACCAACAACAGAGGATAAACCAAAATGAAATTTTCCGTACCTCGATCCAACGGGTCAGCGAAAAGAGCGGCGTCGTAGTGTTACTCGCTCCGCCTGGTGTTCGAATGGTGGTTTTAGATTTG
This sequence comes from Nicotiana attenuata, assembly GCF_001879085.1. NCBI lineage: Eukaryota > Viridiplantae > Streptophyta > Magnoliopsida > Solanales > Solanaceae > Nicotiana > Nicotiana attenuata. The sequence continues at coordinate 27,462 of NW_017673175.1, forward strand.
GCGGCCGTGTTCAGCTCTGTTTCTAACAGCGTCTAGGCTTCGCACGGGTTGGGCCTACCTCACTTGCTGAATGTGCCCATTCTTTCAAAGGATCGCACGGCAAGCTGTCGTCCCCTCATAAAGGGTGGGAATGCGGGTTAATATATAAGGTAAACGCGTCAAATGGGGATGTGGTCATGCCAGATGACCATGATCCTATTTTGAACGTGCGTACGTCGTGCTGAACCTATTGCTACTGGCGTGATGTGGGTTTTGCATAGATATTGGTCATAATTTCTACTTTTATGTAGCAACCTAACCTAGATTAGTACTGTTGTCTCGAAGGTTTATTTACCGCTATTTCGAGTAGGTGGTGACATTTCGCCGGTTCTAGATCTGAAGGGAACTATGAAATCCCCACAGACGGCACCAAAATGTTTGAGCAAAAAGTGTAAAACCCTTTTGTCGAACAAATTATTGATAATAAAGAAGGTAAATCTTAGCCAAACATAATTAATTCCAGATCCAAACGTACAAAGTGCGAAATAGAAGAAGAATAAGAACGCGTAAGATTTCATAATATAATAATCGTACATCAAACATGAGAGATGAGCTTACATCTAGAGCAGATATGCGTCATAATCATGGGAGCAAGGAAGGGGAAGAGAGGTAACTGTTGATGACCAAGAGATTCCTCTTATTTTCTCTATTGTGGTAGCTATCTCAAATAATCCCCCCCCCCTCCCCCTTTATCTGGGCTTTTCCCCCATATATATAGTTTATTTCCCTTTTATCCAACGGTCTTTGACCGGCATGCTCGAACACAACGCTTGTTCTGTGATGTACGCTTTTCGACGATTTGACCCCTGCGATGGTCGAGGTGCTCTTTGCTATCTCGCCCCGTGGGCATGATTACAACTTGGTCGACCCCTTATCATTCCTCTTAAGGACGACCATTCTAGTCAGATTTTGACCCATACACTTAGAACTTGTGGTCTAACATGTATAATTATATGTATATGGCAATAACTTATAAGAGCATGTCATGGGTAAGATTTAAAGTTAAAGAGTCTCGAAAATAAAAATGTGGCATACTTTTTTGAACGGGCTAAAAGGAAATAGTATACTCCCTCCGTTTCAATTCAGATGAGATAGTTTGACTCGGCACGTAATTTAAAAAAAAGACTTTTGAAACTTTTGGTCTTAAAAGCTTAAGGGGTAAAAGCTTTATGGGGCCATGATATTTGTGAGGATATAAAAATATCTCATTAAGGATAAAATGGGTAAATGAAGAGTTTAAAGTTGAATTATTTCTAAATTTAGATACGTGTCATTTATTTTGGAACAAACTAAAAAGGAAAGTACCTCATCTGATTTGAAACGAAGGAAGTATATAGAATGAAAAAAGTAATTCTCAAGGGAGTTTAATTTTTGAATACCTTTGGGAGCTGAAAATTCAGAAGCAGCTAGTTTGACATAAATTGTCATTCCACTAGTATCATTTTCGGAGAGTTGTTGCAAGTTGAAAAGGTCTCCATCCCAAGTTAGACAGTTGTTTGCTATCAAAAGCGTAAGCAGTACAAGAGCAATTATTGAGACAAGTGGATTCACATTCTATTGCACTACCAATAGTCCGAATGTGATTATCAACTGATAATCTCATATGAGAATGCATTCGAAACTTGTCCTCCTCCAAAGTAATAGCACTAGCATTACCACAGTTCAGACTTGATTTCCTCTCACAACCACTAGAGAAACTATTCAAATCCCAGTCTTTGTTTGATCTAGGAGCAAAACCAGGCAAACAATCACACAAGCGAGTACTTGAGATTTTACTACAGACACCATATGCACCACAATAACCGTAAACATCACATGATTGTGTTGGTTGAACGAAAAACGTATTCCACTGCTTGGTACTATTCAACCACATCAGCTGCTTAAGTTCCCCTGTGACATCTATTATAAATCTTGACACGACTGAAGGATTAAAAAAATAATATGAAAAATAGACCTCATCCGTGTTGTTTATATACGTGAAATTGTGCGTGGGATTTGATTTTCTGCTCCAAGGTCCAGTTGACCAATATTCTACAGTTTTATTCAATCTATCAACGCTCCTACCGTTAGGCTCCATCTCAAGGGAAAAGAGCCCTGGACTAGGATCTTCAGAGTTGGTCCAAGAAGTAAGAGCTTGTTTTGTGTTTGTTCTTTTATTATAGCCAAGTTTAGCCCCAGGCAAAAATGTGTGGCTCGGATGATCGAAACTTTGCCACAATAAATGAGACCCGCCATTCAAAATCAAGTTCCCATCATCACCAAGAATAGCCACCACAGGTTTTATCGTGCTGGAGTCAATATTTGTCGATCAAATTGAGCGTCCACTCCCATTGAGCAGCACCAAGTTACTCTTTATAATTTTGAATTGTGCGGATGCCATTTCGGATAAAGAAAGAGGAGTCTCCCTATTTGCTACCCAAACTACGGTTTGTGGGATTATATCTTTGTACCATATACCAATATAATACTTAGAAAGATTACCTGGTTTGAAGAAGCCCATCTCAAATTTTCCACCCGAAGAAACTACTGTTACGCTCATAGTTATGGTTTTGTCCGCATCAAGGGTATCTCCAAGGGAAAAGGTCTCATTTGCAGTGATGGTGTTAGCTCCAAAACAGAAGCACGAGAAGAGTACAAATTATAATAAACTTGTTTCCATTAGTTCACATTTATATTAAATATGTTTAGATTAGTTCATATTAGTATGATATGTATGAACTAGTGTAGACTAATGTGAACTTCATTATGAGATGTATGAACTAGTGTAGAGTAATGTGAATTTAGTTAGTGTGTTTACATGAAGTTTAGGCTAGATACATGTAGGAGTTCTACTATAAATACCCATGTATGCAAGCCATTTGGAACAAGTCAAGTTGAATGAAAAATATCATTTCTTCTCCATTCTTAAAGTGAGTTGTGAGTGTTTGAGTGTTTTGTTGTCTTGCTCTCCCAAATTATTATTTTTTCCAACATTTGGTATCAGAGCCGGTGTGGTTGAAGACAACAAACTTGGAGAAAAGATGATGAATTCTAACGGAACACCATTCCAAGTTCCTATGCTTACAAAAGAGAACTATGGAAATTGGTGTATTCGAATGAAGGCCTTGCTTGGTGCCTATGATGTTTGGGAACCAGTAGAGTCCGGTGTTGATGAAGCAGAAGATGTCGTTGCCTCAAAGAAGAAGGATCAAAAGGCACTCACTCTCATCCATCAAGGTTTGGATGACAAGATGTTCGAGAAGGTTGCAAATGTAACAACCTCCAAGGAAGCATGGGATATTCTTCAAACTTCTTTTAAAGGTTTGGACAAAGTGAAAAAAGTTCGCCTCCAAACCTTAAGAGGAGAGTTTGAATCATTGCATATGAAGGAAAATGAATATGTTGTGGATTATATTTCGAGAGTTTTGGCTATTGTCAATCAAATGAAAAGATACGGTGAAGAGTTGAAAGACGATAGGGTCGTGGCAAAAATACTACGATCCTTAATCTCAAAATTTGATTTTATTGTTGTTGCCATTGAAGAGTCCAAAGACTTGGACACCATGACCATAGACGAGCTTTCGAGTTCCTTGCAAGCACATGAAGAGAAGTTGAAGAAACCGAAAGAAGAATCGGTTGAACAAGCGTTGCAAGCAAAATTTTCTTTCAAAGAGAAAGATGAAAGGCGTGGCTCGCAACAAAGAGGCCGTGGAAATGGAAGAGGTCGTGGTAGAGGCGGAAGAGGAGGTAGTCAACCACCTTCAAGTAGAGAAAAATAAAGGCCAAGACTTTAATTCAAGAAGAGGTCGTGGAAGAGGGAAAGGATGGAGGCAAAATCAAGGAAGGTATGACAAATCAAATATTGAATGTTATACTTGTCATAAATTTGGTCATTTTTCTTGGGAATGTAAAGATAACTTTGAAGAGAAAAATAATTTCGTGGAGAGCAAAAATGAAGATGAAGATGCCACCTTGCTTCTCGCATGCAAAGGAGAAGAAAGTGCCGAGAAGCACCGATGGTACCTTGATTCCGGTGCAAGTAGCCATATTTGTGGAAAGAAGGATTTATTTGTGGAACTTGAAGAGTTGAATCGTGGCACAATCACTTTTGGAGATTCTTCACGTGTTAAAATCAAAGGAAAAGGTACGATTTTAGTTCGCTTGAAGGATGGAAGTCATCAATTAATTTCTAATGTTTTATATGTGCCGGAGATGAAAAGTAACATTTTGAGTTTGGGACAACTTTTGGAGGAAAATTATGACATTCATTTGAAAGATAAAAAGTTGTTTATGAGAGATGAAAAAGGGAGATTATTAGCTAAAGTTCCTATGGCTAATAATAAAATGTTCATTTTAAATCTTCAAAATGATGCTCCAAGATGCTTACTTTCATGTGCCAAAGACTCCTCTTGGCTTTGGCATATGAGATTTGGTCACTTGAATTTTGATAGCTTAAGGTTGATGGATAAAGAAATCCATATATAATATTTACAATTATAACAAGAGTCCCGACAAGGGAAAAAAGGTCTACACTATCCCGGCAAGGGAAAAAGAAACAGCTATAACCAAACTTGTTACAACACCTATCTACCTCAGCCATACCCAAACTTGTTACAACACCTAACTACCTCAGCTATGCCCAAACTTGTTCCAACATCTAACTACCTCAGTTATAACCATAATCCTTACCTAACACAAAGAATCATCAACCTAAGTATTCGTAATATCAATTAAGAACACAATACAAGGGAACCACAACTCAACAATAGCCCGGTAAGGGGGCACATAATGATCTCTCCACTTTCTCACTTTTACTTCACAATTCACTTCCTCACTCGAGCCACTGCTCTAGAGGTTCAATTATCACTTATACTTTCACAATTCGTTATATAACTGGAGCCAACCGCATTCTACGCGTACCCTTTTGTCGTCGGTATACGCTTTCTCTCCCCTCATAGTGATAGACTTCTGTTGTTCTACGAAGTGTGTGCCCGCTCAAGATTTCACTGTTACGTGTACAAACTCTTCCTCAGCTGCTCAAGTACGCAAGAGCTCGCCAGCCGAGAGGTACTTTGGGCATATGCCTTAATATTTTTGCCCTCAACTTATTCCAGGAACGAGATCTACATGCGCCCACCGAGGAACAAAGAGTTTGGTGGTGAAGATGGGAACGACAAGGCCTAAGTCGCCATTTCTGGGAAAAGCTATTTCTACGTACGACCGAGCACCTTGCCGACAGGACTCTGACAGGTTTCCCGAGACGTGGAAACTTCGCCCAGTGAAGTTTTCCTTTGTTTATTTTGTGAACTCTCTCGGAGTTGTGGTCGACTGTTCCTCTTTAGGTGCGCATGTGCTAATTGTTTTTTGCTTTCGCACTGAGGAGATTTGCCTCCCCCACCAGTTGATGACATCCTCGAGTGGGTAATGTTATTCTTCCCCAATACAGTGGGGGGTCCGCGAGTGGGCGTCTTCTACGAGAGATACGGGCGTAAGCCTCTCACTAGGAGTCGGCCCGTTGCAGTTTCCCTTATTCTTTGCCTTGGTAATTTGTCCTTGTCGCTATATGATCGTTTTTCTTTGTTGACAAGAGAGTGCGAAGGGGCCGAGGGCCTCCTCTGTTCGCATTCCGTCAACCGGTGCTTCCTACCCGCCCGCCCAGGTCTGATACCCGGCCTACATCGGAGAGCTACTCAAATCTGCAGCCTACGTCGGTGCGTTGTTGCATGGAAATTATTTCCACCAAACCTAAGACTCCGGCTCCTGCCGTCCGCTCAAACGGGCGAATCTTCCCGTGCTGTAGCGGAAGGGTCCGTCAAAGAGACGGGCAGAGTGGAGTCTGAAGGGCTTCCTTCCGCGAAGCATCTTCGCTGGGGGCGGCCTCCCTAGCGGTGTTTGAAATTGACAGTGGGTTGCTAACCCGGCCGCAGCAGGTAAAACCCGATGGCAGGGCAAACCGTGTAGAGGCTTTGGCCGTTCTGAACGATCAGCTATTGCGACGGACAGATGCGGTCCCGAAGGCTGCTGTTGCTGTTTAGGCGCCCTTCGTCATCTGGATCGAATCACGCTTTCTCTTCAGGAGCAGAGAGAGAAAGCGTGTCGTGGTTGATGACACGAGTCTGACTCCCGACCTCGACCCTGATGATGTTTAGGAATGTTCGAGGAGGGCCTTTACCCTATACTAGGTAAGAGCGGGAGGTTCCCTTCCGTATAACTTGAGATTCCATCGGATCTCAATCTTCTACGGACACGATGGGTTGTGCCCGCAGTTCGACTTCTATGCCTGCCGTCCGAATGTCGAGGCTCTATCGGAACTGTTAGCGACGTCGAATTATCGCATTTAAAGTGGCAGCTTAGGCCTAAGGGTAGTTTCTTCCTTTTGTTTTTTGTTCTCCATGGTTTTTGGTGGCCCTTGCCTTTCACCGACTTTTTTTCTTGCTTTCAAGTCTACATGTGGTAGTATTGAGAGTGCTCACAGGGATGAAACTCGGGCCAAGATTTTTTTGATGATGCTTAGAAAAGTATCGGCGCTAATCGCAACAAAACGCCGTGAGATGCATGAGCGGCTCAGGGCCGAGAACAGAACAACAATCTCTCGGGGAAGAGCTGGAGAAGAGGGATCAGGAGTTGATGCAGTCTATTCGCACGAGTAGCGACTCGAGGAGCTACTTCATGCAAAGGACGAAGAAATTGAGTTGGGAAAGGGGGTCCGCTGGCAAAGTTGTGAGCAAATATCAGCGAAGTTGCTATCGTTGCATCTGAACTTGATCAAAATGCCCTCTAGAGTTGAAAGCTTGAGTGATGAGTGAATGCGAAAGTTGGGGCCGGCTGGAGAGAAAGTTTACAAGTTGGAGGATGCGACAGAATGCTCGGGCGTCGGCTTGGTAAGGACGGCGGAACTTTGGTGAGGACAATTATCCGTGTCCTCAATCCGAGCAGGACTCTGAGAGGCAACGACCACGCTAAGGAGGCGAGGCTCAAAAGAGCGCATTGTGAGATTGAACGGGGAAACTTCGAACGTTGGAATCGGGTCGCTTTCTCGAACTGATAAAGGCGCAATTGGTTGACAAGTTAAAGCTGCCTCTGGCAGTGCTGTTCCTCACACTTGTAAGAGGCGTTGGGTTCATGGCCCGAGGCCACACGAGAGATATACAAGAGTTTATGGGAGGCGGGCAATATTCTGAGGCTGCTTATGAAGAGAGCCCGGGTGAAGGCACGAGAGCTTGTGTCAACTGTGGCTATGACCCCGCGACACCGAGGCTGGCGAAGGATGCTATGCTGAGGAGGAGTTTACTTGAAAGACATGATGGGGAGGACGATGGTGATGACGCTGAGTGAAAAGTTTGCTGCTGCTTTAGTATATATGCTTATATTTTTTTGTGTTTTCATTTTCGTCTCTTTTTTTAATTGGGCCTATTTTGGCCTTGTGTAAGTGCAAGCCGTTGCGCACATATATATGAATAAAAGAGTTGTTCGCCCTTAGTATATCCTTGGATTTTCTTTCCCCTCCCTTGTTTGTTACATCTTTTGTTTTGGCGTTGACCTTCGGAATATTTGTATGGCGAATTCCTGGTTTTTCGATTTGGGAATCCGGCTTGACCGGGCCGAGTAGGGTCTCGTCGTGTGAGTCCGAATGGAGTTTCTTCGGATTTGCACATTCGGGCGAGATTGACTTTTGACTTGTTGCTTTAGCAAAATCATTCTTTGATTCAAACGAGTCGACTTTTTCATATGTATTCGAGTGGGGTCGAACTTGGAATTTGGATCGAAGTCAATTTCTGACTTATTTGAACAAGTTCGAAAACAAATTTTTTATTGACAATGGCCGGTGGCCGTAAGGGTGTCATTTCGAACTAAGGTCGCAAAAGTTAACCCGTTTGTGATTCGAGTGAGGTCGAATCCTTCTTTTGGCGATGGCCTTTGGCCGTAGGGTATATTTCGATCAGGCCAAAATGTTAGCCCGTTGTGATACGAGCGAAGTCGAGTCCTTCTTTGGCGATGGCCTTGTACCGTAGGGTGTCATTTCAAACTAAGGTCGAAATGTTAACCCATTGTGATTCGAACGAGTCGAATCCTTCTTTTGGCGATGGCCTTTGGCGTAGGGGTGTCATTTCAACTAAGGCCAAATGTTACCCGTTTGTGATTCGAGCGAGGTCGAAATCCCTTCTTTTGGCGATGGCTTTAGCCGTAGGGGTGTCATTTCGAACTAAGGTCGAAATGTTAAACCCGTTGTTTCACTATCAGATTTTGGAGGAATTTCACACGGTCACCGTACTGTTGTGTGCATAACGTCGGGGTGAATCTTGGCATACTCGGTTTTGTTTGTACTGGAGATATTGGGTGTTCGCCTGGGGGAGTCCCAGTTTTGCTTAGCTTCTGTTTCCTGTGTGAGTCCTAGTTTGCTTAATTTGCTGCATTGCGAGAATACGTGTGTTTCCTGGGTGAGTCCCAGTTTGCCCTAATTTTGCTTGCATTGGAGAATACCTTGAATGGGAGTACACAAAATGTTGCTCTGCTTCACTCACTGGAGAATGCCTATACATGTTCGTTTCATACATATATTGGAGAAGTTCTTCCATGTATCTAGTCTTCATCGCCCCGGTCTCGAGAAGTAGTCGACAAGCGGGGCGATGAATCATACTTTAGAACTTCGAGACGCCCCTCTTTGTCGCCTGTAGAAATTCTCACCCGAGAGACCCGACTGGGACGAGACCCGGGTGGAGGAAAAAGGATACGACTTGAGGGGTGTCCTTTCTCTGGGCGTTTAAGTATTGGAGGTGGGCTACATTCCAATCGTTTTATAGTAGTTTTCCATCCATTGTTTCATAGTTGGAATGCTCCTTTGCTCGCTTCCCATGCGCGATGCTCGCGATCATGTTTAAAACCAACAACAGAGGATAAACCAAATGAAATTTTCCTACCTCGATCCAACGGGTCAGCGAAAAGAGCGGCGTCGTAGTGTTACTCGCTCCGCCTGGTGTTCGGAATGGTGGTTTAGATTTGGCGCCGTGTTCAGCTCTGTTTCTAACAGCGCTCTAGCTTCGCACGGGTTGGGCCTACCTCACTTGCTGAATGTGCCCATTCTTCAAAGGATCGCACGGCAAGCTGTCGTCCCCTCATAAAGGGGTGGAATAGCGGTAATATATAAGGTAAAACGCCGTCAAATGGGGATGTGGTCATGCCAGATGACCATGTTTATGACCTATTTTGAACGTGCGTACGTCGTGCTGAACCTATTGCTAACTGGCGTGATTTGGGGTTTTGCATAAGATATTGGTCATAATTTCTACTTTTATGTAGCAACCTAACCTAGATTAGTACGTTTGTCTCGAAGGTTTATTTACCGCTATTTCGAGTAGGTGGTGACATTTCGCCGGTTCTAGATCTGAAGGAACTATGAAAATCCCACAGACGGCACCAAAATGTTTGAGCAAAAAGTGTAAAGACCTTTTGTCGAACACATTATTGATAATAAAAGAAGGTAAATCTTAGCCAAACATAATTAATTCCAGATCCAAACGTACAAAGTGCGAAATAGAAGAAGAATAAGAACGCGTAAGATTCATTAATATAACTAACTGATTCAAAACATGAGAGATAGCTACATCTAAGAAATATGCGTCATAATCATGAGCAAGGAAGGGAAGAGAGTAACTGTTGATGACCAAGAGATTCCTCTTATTTTCTTCTATTGTGGTAGCTATCTCAAATAATCCCCCCCTCGCCTCTCCCCCTCTATCTGCTTTTCCCCATATATATAGTTTATTTCCCTTTTTCAACGGTCTTTGACCGGCATGCTCGAAACAACAACGCTGTTCTGTGATGTACGCTTTTCGACGATTTGACCCCTGGTCGATCCCTACCTGCTATCTCGCCCCGTGGGCATGATTACAAACTTGGTCGACCCCTTATCATTCCTCTTAAGGACGACCATTCTAGTCAGATTTTGACCCATACACTTAGAACTTGTGGTCTAACATGTATAATTATATGTATATGGCAATAACTTATAAAGCAGTCATGGTAAGATTTAAAGTTAAAGAGTCTCGAAAATAAAAAGTGGCATACTTTTTTGAACGGGCTAAAAGAAATAGTATACTCCCTCCGTTTCAAATCTATATGAGTATATATGATATGCTCTCACCTAAATTTAAAAAAAAGACTTTTGAAACTTTTGGTCTTAAAACTTAAGGGTAAAAGCTTTATGGGGCCATGATATTTGTGAGGATATAAAAATATCTCATTAAGGATAAATGGGTAAATGAAGAGTTTAAAGTTGAATTATTTCTAAATTTAGATACGTGTCATTTATTTTGGAACAAAACATAAAAAAATACCTCATCTGTTTGAAACGAAGGAAGTATATAGAATGAAAAAAAGTAATTCTCAGGGAGTTTAATTTTTGAATACCTTTGGGAGCTGAAAATTCAGAAGCAGCTAGTTGACATAAATTGTTCATTCCATAGTATCATTTTCGGAGAGTTGCTTGCAAGTTTGAAAAAGTCCTCATCCCAAGTTAGACAGTTGTTTGCTATCAAAAGCTAAGCAGTACAAGAGCAATTATTGAAGACAAGTGGATTCACATTCTATTGCACTACCAATAGTCCGAATGTGATTATCAACTGATAATCTCATATGAGAATGCATTCGAAACTTTGTCCTCCTCCAAAGTAATAGCACTAGCATTACCACAGTTCAGACTTGATTTCCTCTCACAACCACTAGAGAAACTATTCAAATCCCAGTCTTTGTTTGATCTAGGAGCAAAACCAGGCAAACAATCACCACAACGAGTACTTGAGATTTTACTACAGGACACCATATGCACCACAATAACCGTAACATCACATGATTGTGTTGGTTGAACGGAAAAACGTATTCCACTGCTTGGTACTATTCAACCACATCAGCTGCTTAAGTTCCCCTGTGACATCTATTATAAATCTTGACACGACTGAAGGATTAAAAAATAAATATGAAAAATAGACCTCATCCGTGTTGTTTATATACGTGAAATTGTGCGTGGATTGATTTTCTGCTCCAAGGTCCAGTGACCATATACTACATTATTCAATATTTACAACGCTCCTACCGTTAGGCTCCATAGTAAAAAGAGCCTGGACTAGGATCTTCAAGAGTTGGTCCAAGAATAAAGGTTTCTGTGTTGTTCTATTATCAGCAGTTTACCCAGCGAAAAATGTGGCTCTATGATCGAAACTTTGCCACAATAAAAGAGACCCGCCATTCAAAATCAAGTTCCCATCATCACCAAGAATAGCCACCACAGGTTTTATCGTGCTGGAGTCAATATTTGTCGATCAAATTGAGCGTCCACTCCCATTGAGCAGCGCCAAGTTACTCTTTATAATTTTGAATTGTGCGGATGCCATTTCGGATAAAGAAGAGGAGTCTCCCTATTTGCTACCCAAACTACGGTTTGTGGGATTATATCTTTGTACCATATACCATATAATACTTAGAAAGCTTCCCTGGTTTGAAGAAGCCCATCTCAAATTTTCCACCCGAAGAAACTACTGTTACGCTCATAGTTATGGTTTTGTCCGCATCAAGGGTATCTCCAAGGGAAAAGGTTCTCATTTGCAGTGATGGTGTTAGCTCCAAAACAGAAGCACGAGAAGAGTACAAATTATAATAAACTTGTTTCATTAGTTCACATTTAATTAAATATGTTTAGATTAGTTCATATTAGTATGATATGTTATGACTAGTGTAGACTAATGTGAACTTCATTATTGAGATGTATGAACTAGTGTTAGAGAATGTGAATTTATGTTAGTGTGTGTTTACATGAATTTTAGCTAGATACATGTAGGAGTTCTACTATAAATACCCATGTATGCAAAGCCATTTGGAACAAGTCAAGTTGAATGAAAAATAATCATTTCTTCTCCATTCTTAAAGTGAGTTGTGAGTGTTTGAGTGTTTTGTTGTCTTGCTCTCCCAAATTATTATTTTTTCCAACATTTGGTATCAGGAGCCGGTGTGGTTTGAAGACAACAAACTTGGAGAAAAGATGATGAATTCTAACGGAACACCATTCCAAGTTCCTATGCTTACAAAAGAGAACTATGGAAATTGGTGTATTCGAATGAAGGCCTTGCTTGGTGCCTATGATGTTTGGGAACCAGTAGAGTCCGGTGTTGATGAACAGAAGATGTCGTTGCCTCAAAGAAGAGGAAATCAAAAGGCACTCACTCTCATCCATCAAGGTTGGATGACAAGATGTTCGAGAAGGTTGCAAATGTAACAACTCCAAGGAAGCATGGGATATTCTTCAAAACTTCTTTTAAAAGGTTTGGACAAAGTGAAAAAAGTTCGCTCCAAACCTTTAAGAGGAAGAGTTTGAATCATTGCATATGAGGAAAATGAATATGTTGTGATTATATTTCGAGAGTTTTGGCTATTGTCAATCAAATGAAAAGATATGGTGAAGAGTTGAAGACGATAGGGTCGTGCAAAAATACTACGATCCTTAATTTCAAAATTTGATTTTATTGTTGTTGCCATTGAAGGAGTCAAAGACTTGACACCATGACCATAGACGAGCTTCGAGTTCCTTGCAACACATGAAGAGAAGTTGAAAGAAACCGAAAGAAGAATCGTTGAACAAGCGTTGCAAGCAAAATTTTCTTTCAAAGAGAAAGATGAAAGGCGTGCTCTCAACAAAGAGGCCGTGAAATGGAAGATCGTGGTAGAGGCGGAAAGAGGAGGTAGTCAACCACCTTCAAGTAGAGAAAAATAAAGCCAAGACTTTAATTCAAGAGAGGGTCGTGGAAGAGGGAAAGGATGGAGCGAATCAAGGAAGGTATGACAAATCAATATTGAATGTTATACTTGTCATAAATTTGGTCATTTTTCTTGGGAATGTAAAGATAACTTTTGAAGAGAAAAATAATTTCGTGGAGAGCAAAAATGAAGATGAAGATGCCACCTTGCTTCTCGCATGCAAAGAGAAGAAAGTGCCGAGAAGCACCGATTGGTACCTTGATTCCGGTGCAAGTAGCCATATTTGTGGAAAGAAGGATTTATTTGTGGAACTTGAAGAGTTGAATCGTGGCACAATCACTTTTGGAGATTCTTCACGTGTTAAAATCAAAGGAAAAGGTACGATTTTAGTTCGCTTGAAGGATGGAAGTCATCAATAATTTCTAATGTTTTATATGTGCCGGAGATTGAAAAGTAACATTTTGAGTTTGGGACAACTTTTGGAGGAAAATTATGACATTCATTTGAAAGATAAAAAGTTGTTTATGAGAGATGAAAAAGGGAGATTATTAGCTAAAGTTCCTATGGCTAATAATAAAATGTTCATTTAAATCTTCAAAATGATGCTCCAAGATGCTTACTTTCATGTGCCAAAGACTCCTCTTGGCTTTGCATATGAGATTTGGTCACTTGAATTTTGATAGCTTAAGGTTGATGGATAAAGAAAACATGGTGAATGGATTGCCAAGTATTATCATCCCAACCAATTGTGCGAAGGATGTATCTTTGGAAAGCAGCTAGAAAAAGCTTTCCTAAAGAGTCTTTGACAAGAGCAAGATGCCCTTGGAGTTAATTCACAGGAGTGTTTGCGGACCTATCAAGCCATCTTCACTTGGTAAAAGTAATTATATTATTTTCATTGATGATTATTCTACAAAAACTTGGTTTATTTTTTAAAGGCAAAATCAGAGGTGTTTGAAACTTTTAAAAAATTTCAAGAGGATGGTGGAGAAACAAAGTGGCTATCAAATTAAGTCACTTCGGTCAGACAATAGTGGAGAATTCACTTCAAAATGAATTCAAAATTTTTTGTGAGAAAAATGGAGTTCGCCATTTTTAACCGTGCCAAGATCACCACAACAAATGCGTTGTGGAAAGAAAGAACCGGACCATTCTTAACATGTTGAGGAGTATGTTGAAGAGCAAAATATGCCCAAAGGAATTTTGGGCTGAAGCTGTTGCTTGTGCGGTATACTTTCTAAATCGTTGCCACACAAACGTGTTCATGGAAAAACACCTCAAGAGGCATGGAGTGGTTTCAAGCCAAAAGTTTCTCACTTGCGAGTTTTCGGAAGCATTGCAATATGCACATATACATGATGAAAAAGAGGACCAAGCTCGATGACAAAAGTGAGAGGTATGTTTTTATTGGTTATGATCAAAATTCTAAAGGTTATAAATTGTATAATCCCAAAATGGCAAGGTCACTTTGAGTAGAGATGTTGAGTTTGATGAAGATAGTGCTTGGGATTGGAAGACTAAAGAGCAAGATTACTCTTTTAGTCCATTATTTGATGATGATGAAGAAGATATGGAGCAACTATCTCACCACTATCAACACCTCCGCCACAAATCAAGAAGTGGAGGAATCAAGTTCAAGTTCAAGTGAAGCACCTCACAAGAGTAGAAGTCTCCGTGACTTGTATGAAAACACGGAAGTGGTAAGAAATGATTTATATGATTTTACTCATTTTTGTTTATTGGTGGATAGTGAGCCTATAAGCTTTGAGGATGCATTCCAAAATTCCAAATGGAGAGATGCCATGGATGAAGAAATCAAGCAATAAAAAAGAATGAAACATGGGAGTTGGTCATACTTCCAAAAGGAAAAAGCACCATTGGAGTCAAATGGGTGTACAAGCTAAAGAAGAATTCCAAGGTGAACTAGAAAAGTACAAAGCAAGATTAGTAGCTAAAGGATACAAGCAAAAAGCCGGTATTGACTATTGAAGAGGTATTTGCACCGGTTTGCTCGTTTGAAACAATTCGCTTTGTCATTGCCTTGGCCGCCCAAAATCAAATGGAAAATCCATCAAAATGGATGTGAAGTCAGCTTTTTTGAATGGCGTATGGAGAC
>NW_017673175.1:42364-138245 GCF_001879085.1 Nicotiana attenuata
TTGAATGGTCGATTGGAGGAAGAAGTCTACATTGATCAACCGTTTGGGCTATAAGGTTGAAGGACAAGAAAATAAAGTCTTGAAATTGAAAAAGGCTTTATATGGGTTGAAGCAAGCTCCGCGGGCTTGGAATAGTAGAATTGATAAATATTTTCAAGCAAATGGTTTTTCAAAATGTCCACATGAACATGCACTTTATGTAAAAATTGCTAAAAATGGAGACATTTTACTTGTTTGCTTGTATGTAGATGACTTGATTTTTACAGGAAATAATCCTAAGATGTTTGAAGAATTCAAGGAAGCAATGGCTAGAGAATTTGAGATGACGGACATTGGATTAATGTCCTACTATCTTGGCATTCAAGTGCAACAAAGGAAGGATGGGATTTTTATTTCTCAAGGAGAATATGCAAAGGAAACTCTCAAGAAGTTCGAGATGGATAATTGCAATCCCGTGAGCACCCCCGTTGAATGTGGAGTTAAAATATCCAAGCATGGAGATGGAGAAAATGTAAATTCCACATTTTTCAAGAGTCTTGTTGGAAGCTTAAGGTACTTGACATGCACAAGGCCGGATATTCTTTATGGTGTTGGACTTGTGAGCCGCTTTATGGAAGCTCCTACTACCTCCCATTTAAAGGTAGCAAAAAGAATACTTCGGTACATCAAAGATACACTTGATTATGGAATTCTTTATTCATCTTCTAAGGATTCTAAGTTTGTGGGATATTGTGATAGTGATTGGGCTGGTGATATTGATGATCGTAAAAGTACTACTGGGTTTGTTTTCTTTCTTGGAAATTCTGCATTTACATGGAATTCTAAAAAACAACCAATTGTTACTTTGTCAACTTGTGAGGCTGAGTATGTTGCAGCTTGCTCATGTGTTTGTCATGCAATTTGGTTAAGAAGTTTGTTGGAGGAACTTCACCAACCACAAAAGGATGCCACAAAGATTTTTGTTGACAACAAGTCGGCTATCGAGTTAGCCAAAAATCCTGTATTTCATGAAAGGAGCAAGCATATAGATACAAGGTATCACTTTATTAGAGATTGTATATCTAATAAAGTTGTGGAGCTTGAGCATGTGAAGTCGCAAGATCAAATTGCGGATATTTTTACCAAGCCATTAAAGATTGAAGTTTTTCAAAAGTTAAGGATGGCGCTTGGAGTGATGAAACAAGTTTAAGGGGGGATGTTAAAATTATAATAAACTTGTTTCCATTAGTTCACATTTATATTAAATATGTTTAGATTAGTTCATATTAGTATGATATGTATGAACTAGTGTAGACTAATGTGAACTTCATTATGAGATGTATGAACTAGTGTAGACTAATGTGAATTTAGTTAGTGTGTTTACATGAAGTTTAGGCTAGATACATGTAGGAGTTCTACTATAAATACCCATGTATGCTAGCCATTTGGAACAAGTCAAGTTGAATGAAAAATATCATTTCTTCTCTATTCTTAAAGTGAGTTGTGAGTGTTTGAGTGTTTTGTTGTCTTGCTCTCCCAAATTATTTTTTTTTCCAACATATAATACTTAGAAAGATTACCTGGTTTGAAGAAGCCCATCTCAAATTTTCCACCCAAAGAAACTACTGTTACGCTCATAGTTATGGTTTTGTCCGCATCAAGGGTATCTCCAAGGGAAAAGGTCTCATTTGCAGTGATGGTGTTAGCTCCAAAACAGAAGCACGAGAAGAGTACAAATTGCAGGAAAAAGAGAAATTTTTTATTTTTGATTTCCATGGTTGGTTATTGCACTAGGCTGAGAAGAAATGTTTTTTAAAGAAAAAAAAATGAAAACTTGTTCCAAGGTTTGTCAAGTCAAAAAAAATTCCACACTTGAGTGAGACATTTCACCCACCAACAACTTTTTTATGGTGAAATTTTTTATTTTATTTTTCTTATTTTTACATTTAATATTACACTGAAGAACTGTCACCACCCAAAATCCACCGTGATGGTACCTAACTCAACCCGCTAGGTAAGCCAACTACTAACTATCCAATTTCAACAATATTAATGAGACAATTAAACAAAAGGAATTATCTGAATCTGATGCATTCCCCAAGTACTGGTAGTACAAATCATGAGCTTCTAAGAATAAAGTTTACAAAGCTCGTACGAAGTAAATACATCATCTGATTGAAAGTACATAAACAGAATTTTATGAATATAAGGCTACCGTGAACAATAGGCAGCTACAACCGGAACGCAGGAACATCTTCAAACTCAGCTCCCATCGAACACAACAACATTAGCAGCCAAACATCTGCACGAAAGGTGCAGAAGTGTAGTATGAGTACAACCGACCCCATGTACTCAATAAGTAGCAAACCTAATCTTAGGTTGAAAGTACTGACGAGCTGGAAAAAAGGTCGGGTCCAACATCCAATAACCAATAATAGTTCATAACAATACAAAGCAAGTAATGAAAGAAGTTACTCAGAGATAAAATGCTCATCTTTTTCGTAGTTTCCCGAAAATTAGTTCTGCATTTCAAGTATATCAGTGAAAACCCAAATCCTTTATCGAAAACATCGAAAATATGAGTAAGTTTGAAAAACTGTAAATTTTTCCCAAAAATCCTTTCCACAATAAATAAGATGTTTCATTTTTTTTCCAGATAGCAAGTGTAAAATACCTCTCTATGTCCGTATATCAATATGTGTGAGAAGTCATGAATGACGTGATACCATGCAACATGAGAAAAATGTATCTCTATGCCTATATGTCATGTGTGCATGTCAATGCCATATGTATCTATGAGATGAACTCATGTACTCACACTCTCAGAGTACTCAATCTCACTGTCTCACACTGTACTCAATCACTCAATACTGTATATGGCCAATCCGTCCAAGGGAAGATCCATCCCGGAATATATACATCAACTGACCAACAGTCACTCAGTACTGAGTAGGGCCAAATCCAGCCCGTGGGAAAGATCCATCCACAGGTATATAAATGCTTCGGACAAGATCCATGCCCAGGGAAGATCCATCCCTCAATATAATCAACCGCGCTCACTAGGGGTGTGTGCGACCTCCAGAGGGGCTCCTACAGTCCAAGCGCTATCATAAGCAAGATCCAGGCATAAATCAATATAGCATGCTACGGCATGCACTCCGATCCCATAACTATCACTCATAATCAGGCTCTCAGCCTCACTCAGTAATCAATCTCTCCAGTCTCACTCACGGGCTCACAATGTCATGAAACTAGCCCGACAACAATGATATGATGTATCAATAAATAACAACTGAGACTAACATATGAACTGAGTACGAAATATCAATGACATCAGTAAGATGACAGCAAGAAACGACAACTATGGGTCCTAGCAATATCAGCATAAAGCCTAAACATGATATCTAGCATGATTGATAGCTCAGTTACTTTATCACATGGTGAAACACATATATCAACAAAATAGGGCCACTATATAGTGCCATGAAAACAACGAAGTCACAATTCACAGGTGCACGGCCACACGCCCGTCACCTAGCATGTAATTCGGGGTTTCATACCCTCAGCACTAAGTTTAGAAGAGATACTTACCTTTAACAAAAAAATTCCAATACCGAGCAAGCCAAGTGATACTCCACAACAGCCATCTCGTGCGTACCGACCTCCGAACGTCACCTAACCAAAAGCAACTCAAGTACATCAAATAATGCTAAACGAAGCAAACCCAATCGATAAAGGTCGAATCTTTAGTCAAAAGCCCAAAATCAGCAAAAAGTCAAAGCCCGGGCCCGCACCTCGGAACCCGACAAAACTTACAAAATCCGACAACCTAATTAATTACGAGTCTAACCATACTAGTTTCACTCAAATTCGACTCCGAATCAATGTACAAAACTCAAAAATTCACATTATAAAACTTTAGGTCAAAACCCCCAATTCCCTCTTTAAATTTCACAACCAAACACTAAAATCAAAGATAGATTCATGAAATATAACCAAAACCGAGTAGAGAACGGTTATCCCAATTTATATGGTGAAAATTGCTTCAAGAATCGCCTCACTCCGTGCTCCATAGCTCCAAAAATGTAAAAATGGCTGAAACCCTCGAAATAGAGTACTTTATAATCTGCCCAGGCCTCCTCTTCCGCGAAAGCGGGAAATTCATCGTGTTCGCGATGAATAAAACTCACACTGCCACAAAAGACTCTACGCGTTCGTGATACACCCCACGCGAACGTAATGAACACTGCTGCCAAAGCTTCGCGAACGCGACTAACCTTCCACGGTCACATAGAAGAACACTCCAATTCCCAGTTGCCCACCTCAACACTACGCGAACGCGATCCTCCATATGCGAAGGCGAAGAGGACTTGCCCCAACTCTATGCCAACGCGGGACATACTTTGTGATCGCGAAGAACAATTTTCTGCTGCCATCAGAATACACTACGCATTCGCGGCACTTGCCACGCGAACGCGATAAAGGATTGAGACACCAGAAACCAGCAGAACACAACAGTGGAAACATGAAGGAAAATGATCCGAAATCAATGCGAAACACGCCCGAGCCCATTGGGGCCCCGTCCAAACATACCAACAAGTCCAGAACATAACACGGACCTACTCGAGGCCTCAAAACACACATAACAACATCGAAACGATGAATCAAACCTCAACTCAAAATCAATAAACTCTGAAACTTTAAACATCCACAACCGATGCCGAAACCTATCAAATCACGTTCGATTGGCCTCAAATTTTGCACATAAGTCACATTTGACATTACAGACCTGCTCCAACTTCCGGAATGGGAATCCAACCCCGATATCAAAAAGTCCACTCCCGGTCAAACTTTCCAAAATTCCAACTTTCGTCATTTCAAGCCAAATTCTACTACGGACCTCCAAATCAGAATCTAGATGCGCTCCTAAGTCCAAAATCACCCAATGGAGCTAACAAAACCATCAAAAATCCAATCAGAGGTCAAATACTTAAAAGTCAAACTTGATCAACCCTTTCAAATTTAAAGCTTCTAGCTGAGAATCATTCTTCCAAATCAATTCCGAATAACTTGAGAACGAAAACCGATGATGCACATAAGTCATAATACATCATACGGAGCTACTATGCCTTCAAACAACCGAGCGAAGTGTAAATGCTCAAAACGACCGGTCGGGTCGTTACATTCTTTCCCATTTAAACATACGTTCGTCCTCGAACGTGCCAAGAGTTGTTCCAAAAGCCATCAAATCACCGTGTAACCTTACCATGCACATACCCGGGGGTGATCCCATGTCACCCTATTCTATATAGGCCCGACAACACAACATAATTGAAGATCGTTACTTCAAACTTAGCCCATAAGCCTTAGAATTCAATTTCCAACATCCAGAATTTCTATAAGATCAGAATCTTGTATCTACAGACTACATAAGTCTGAACAAGTTGTATCAAGCCTTCACCATAACCCAAGATGTAATCATATGATATACTGCATAACTCAAATACTCATAGCGATAATTTCTAATCATATTAGCTGCTCAAAATAATCCAATAGCGGTAATAAACCTCATATCAAACAAAGCCTCACTCTACAACCTTTGTACACTGCCGATGATGAAAGAAATACACGGAAACTCATGACCATTCATCAAATCAACAAGTCATGGAGCTCCCACTCCTTCGACAAGAACTATAGCCACTTTTTAAGCCGACTTTCGATATTATCCTTCCAACCATGTGTAATCATTTCAGATAGTATCCATCCTAGATCCAATGAGCTCGTCTTATCAAATACCATTTACTCTATAGACATGCCACATCAACACAATCTGAAGCCACAACCGTGCAATCCGTGCACCAATAAGCAACATTCCAAATGTACTCAATCATGGAAAATGACTCAAATGAGAGAACCATTTCGCAAGATCAACAAGTCCCACCACAACGCAATGCATAAAACCTATCACACCATAGAACCATAAAATACGAATCTAACACAAAGGATCATATCTCCACATAACTCAGGTGCAATGCGCGACCCTATCCAAATACTGGTCCATATGAAATATCTCAAGCCTCCCTGCTAAAAATCAATAACCATGCGCAATACGACTTCAAGTACCCAAAATGCATTACTATAACCACGGAGGAGCAAATGACACAATGCCACACAAAACCCGAAAGAACATAACCAATACGCTATCAACCATGCAATACCCAAATACCTATCTCGCTTAAATTTTGCTATAATGCCCCAATAGAACCGCACCATGTGTGAATATAACTAACGAATGACAACTCCTTGTAGCATATGTGAGTAACTCATAGATCATATCAGAACACGAATGAGCTCAACAACAGCTGAATGGCACATCCCTCAACCATAACAGTATGGAGCCAACAAATCCGACCCGGTGCATAATACACATTCTAATTGGGCCTACCAATGGACCCCAAATAAACTCTGGTCACCCACAAATAGATAAATAACCCTCCGAAAGTCCATGATGCCAAATCATAACACATACTATCATCTGGCTAGCTTCGGCCACAACTTCTCAGTCCATAACCATGAAACAATCTGCTCCTGAGAACTCCGAATCTCCAAATCCATAGAACACACGAATTACTATATTTGATCCCAAATCCACCGCCCGAATGTCTAACACATCTCCCATACACGATTATCCCATGAGGAATACTTCTCTAATTCTTCTGCGCCAGATAGCAATATCTGAAAATCAGTAGTCGATCAACCAGGTCGGTACCACACTACCAATAAAGCATCCGTAAGTCAAAACACAGTGCGCCTACTGTAATGTGCACCCTTCTCAAGCAATCCAAGTAGTTATAGCATTCATATAAACATCGGAAACCGTCTATGCTGACTGAGAATTCATGACCTTCCCTTCAAAATCGAACCGTGACCTTGCACATGCATATCTCAATCCCACACAACACACCGCATCTAAGAAGTAATCCACACTTCTAAGCAACCGAGTGAATCACTACTCGATGCACACTACATCATTTACGAATAACAACTCAATCATTCAATATTTCCTATATACCCATAAAGCATACTACAACCTGTACCCAGAAATTCCTTTACTCGAGTCATCCTCGATCTTAACCTCTGCAAATCATAACTTATTCACAAGTATACCTCAAACCAAAACCAATATAACACATAACCGTGCAATCAACTTATCAATAGCAGACTCCCCCACTTGGGTCAAAGCCAAGGAAAAAGCATCTAATAACTTACAATAGCCACCCCTATACTGGCATAATACCGCAATAGGATTCAACTAAATCCTTCATAAGCTCATATAACAAAAACCATAATACCTCAAATCGCAAAAATATAACCCACTGGTAGAAAAGAAAGCCTCCACACAAAATCATAAAATCACACATCCGTAGATTACCTCGCAGGTTATAACCCGCTTGCTTCGCCTCAAACTGATATCTCTCTATACCCTTCCACAGTTACAACTACTATGCAATCACTTAATCTTCCTAACTCTGAACTCATCAACAAGACATGAGAATCTAATTCGTTCCACAATTGAATAACATGAAAGATCTTCCAATACACTCATAACTCGAGACTATGCGTCACATCAAGACAGAAATCAAGCACCCGGTAGTCCTTTCTACACCTCAAGCAAACCCTTCTTGTTACATTCAAACCATATGAACACATCTCACAGTCACATCATACTCATCACATAGCCATCTAGCCATAAATTGCACTAATAGGGACACTACCGGACATATAAATCCAAAAGCACATGCTCACACAATCAACATCTCAGTGCTCAAGCTACAGTCAAAACCTGGCCTCAAGTCCTCCAGATTGACCCATCATCAGCATACTGAAATCACATCTCGCACCTCATCCATGGAATCACAAGCCGTCGATGCAAAGCTAATACCGAGTGCTCTTGTGCGCATACGAATGTATGGAAAGAATTCAAAGGATTACGCTTCAAGCTGAATAGATGTCGCACGATAAGGAAAGAAAGATGGGAAGTATATCCTAAATGCCCTGTAGCCTCTCGAAGATAGGTTTGGACGTCATCATACCAATCCGTAAGACTCAACTAGACACTTGCTCATGACTTGTAGAACCTATGAACGTAGGGCTCTAATACCAATCTATCACGACCCAAAATCCATTAGTCGTGATGGATCCTAACCCAACCCGCTAGGTAAGCCAACTACTAACTATCCAATTCAAATAATATTAATGAGACAATTA
This sequence comes from Nicotiana attenuata, assembly GCF_001879085.1. Lineage (NCBI taxonomy): Eukaryota > Viridiplantae > Streptophyta > Magnoliopsida > Solanales > Solanaceae > Nicotiana > Nicotiana attenuata. The sequence continues at coordinate 50,612 of NW_017673175.1, forward strand.
AGCAAAAGGAATTATCTGAATCTGATGCTTTCCCTAATGACTAGTAGTACAAATAATGGGTTTCTAAGAATAGAGTTTACAAAGCTGGTATGAAGTAAATACACTATTTGAAAAGTACATAAATAGAGTTTTATGAATCTAAGGCTACCATGAACAGGAGGCAGCTACAACCGGAACGCAGGTACATCTTCAAATTCACCTCCCATCGAACACAGCAATATCAGCAGCCAACATCTGCACGCAAGGTGCAGAAGTATAGTATGAGTACAACCGACCCCATGTACTCAATAAGTAACAAACCTAATCTTAGCTAGTAGTGACGAGCTGGAAAAAAGGTCGGGTAAAACATCCAATAACCAATAACAGTTCATAACAACACTAAGCAAGTAATAAAAGAAGTAACTCAGAGATAAAATGCTCAGCTTTTTCATAGCTTCCCGGATAAATAATTCCGGTTTTCAAATATATCAGTGAAAACCCAAATATCTTACCGAAATCATTGTAAATATGAGTAAGTTTGAAAAACTATAAATTTTTCCCAAAAATCCTTTCCACTATAAATAAGATGTTTCATTTGTTTTCCAGATACCAAGTGTTAAATACCTCTCTATGCCCATATATCAATATGTGTGAGAAGTCATGAATGACATGAAACCGTAAAACATGAGAAAAATGTATCTCTATGCATGTATGTCATGTGTGCATGTCAACGCCATGTATCTTCGAGATGAACTCATGTACTCACACTCTCATAATACTCAATCTCACTGTCTCACACTTTCCGCTCATCATGGTCAATCACTCAGCACTATATATGGCCTATCTAGCCCAGTGAAGATCCATATTGGAATATATACATCAACTGACCAACAGTCACCCAGTACTAAGTAGGGCCAAATCCAGCCCGTGGGGAAGAACCATGCCCAGGTATATAAATGCTTCAGACAAGATCCATGTCCAGAGAAGATCCATCCCTCAATATAATCAATCGCACTCACTAGAGGTGTGTGCAGACTCTGGAGGGGCTCCTACGGTCAAAGCGCTATCATAAGCCAAATCTAGGCATAAATCAATATAGCTTGCCGCGGCGTGCAGCCCAATCCCATAACTATCACCAATATACTAGCTCTCAGCCTCACTCAGTCATCAATCTCTCAAGTCTCACTCACGAGTTCACAATGTCATGAAACTAGCTCGACAACAATGATATGATGTATCAATAAACAACAACTGAGACTAAGATATGATATGAATGCATGAATATGACTGAGTACGAAATATCAATGAAATCTGTAATATGACAGCAAGAAACGACCACTATGGGTCCTGACAATATTTGCATAAAGCCTAAACATGATATCTAGCATGATTGACAGCTCAGTTACTTTATCACATGGTGAAAACATTGATATCATCAAAATAGGGACACTATACAGTGCCATGAATGCAATGGAGTCACTATTCACAGGGTGCACGCCCACACGCCCGTCACCTAGCATGTGCGTCACCTCAAAAATTCACATTATGAAACTTTAGACCAAAACCCCCAATTCCCTCTTTAAAATTCATCAACCAAACGCTAAAATCGAAGATAGATTCATGAAATATAACCAAAACCGAGTAGAGAACGCTTATCCTAATTCATATGATGAAACTTGCTTCAAGAATCGCCTCAATCCGAGCTCCAAAGCTCCAAAAATGTAAAAATGGCTGAAACCCTCGAAATAGAGTACTTTATAATCTGCCTAGGCCTCCTCTTTAGCGAACACGGGAAATTCATCGAGTTCGTGATGAATAAAACTCACACTTCCACAAAAGACTCTACGCGTTCGCGATACACCCCACGCGAACGCGATGAAAACTGCTGCCAAATCTTCGCGAACGCGACTAACCTTAAGCGATCACTTAAAAGAACGCTCCAATTCCTAACTGCCAACCTTAACACTACGCGAACGCATTCCTCCATACTCGAACGCAAAGAGGATACCAAGAGATCCCTAGCACATATATTGAGGATACCAAGAGATCCTCGGGATACCAAGAGATCCCTAGTACATATATTGAGGATACCAAGAGATCCTCGGGATACCAAGAGATCCCTAGCACACATATTGAGGATACCAAGAGATCCTTGGGATACCAAGAGATCCCTAGCACACATGTTTATGTTTGGGACTACGGGACGATATCCTGAGAGATCCCCTGTTAAAAATTGTGTTATGAGCTGATATTTTCATTGATCCTGTCCCTGTGTAAATATTATAGGTGTTGTCCGTTCCATTCCTTATACTTACTAGTTGGTGCGAACTATGTTAGGGCACTTGCACAAGCATACACGTGGTTAATCACCCTTATCGGGTAGGAGGCTCTTTGAGATTTCTGAGTATAGACGCACCCCTCGTTTAATTTCCTTCCATGTGAGAATGACTCTTTGGGCACGTGAGTTCTCAGTATGCTTATGAGGTGTGATGAGGGCATATGATGCCAAGTGTTAGGGTTTCGATATTGAGGCCCGTATTGAAGATTATGAGATGAGGTGTCACAGGGTGACTTATATTCGAAGGTTATCAATTTGTTTGAAAAGATTTATTTGAAAGCAAGTTATCTTGAAAGGGACTCTTTTGAAAAGAACATTTATTTGAAGGAATTACAAACCATTTTTATCACGTGAAAAGAGTTTGATTATTTACTTGATGATTGCGGGTTAAGACTTAGAGTTTGATTATTTGCTTGATGCTTGTGGGTTAAGACTTAAGGTAAGAATTATCAAAGTGGTCGGGTTATGACTTGTCTTTACCGTATTTATAATTTTGGATTTCGACTGTTTCCTCGTTTACCTTTCCGTGTTTTCCTTATGGTGTTCCGCCGAGTACTTGCTATTTTTCTCTCCTTATTGCAATTACTGTATGGTTAGTCATATCGCGAAATCTCTATAAAAATATATCATGTTCTGTATATTAGACCAGTAGGTATCTTGAGTGTTCCTCGTCACTACTCCATCGAGGTTAGTCTTGATACTTACTGGGCACCGCTGTGGTGTGCTCATACTACAGTTCTGCACATTTTTTGTGTGCAGATCCAGGTATTGTTCGTTAGTAGCTGTGCGGATTCTTGCCGAGGAGACTCAAGGTAGTCCTGCTGCAGCGTTCGCAGGCTTCGGAGTCACCGCCCTATTTTATATTCACATTGTTGTACTTATTTCCATACGATTGTGTATAGAAGTTGTAGCGAAACTCTGTAGAGCTTATGACTTGTACCATCGGGTTTTGGGAAGTTGTTCATTGTATAAAGGATTCATCTCAGAAGAATTCTAGCTATTATTAGTTATTGTTGTTATTCCGCATTTTAGTAGCCTTACCTAGTCCTTAAGACTAGGTGCCATCACGAAACCCAACGGAGGGAAAATTGGGTCGTGACAGATGTGAACTCGCGAAAAGGATGCAAGGTATTCCATATTCTTACGAGTTTTAGGTTAAGGCCAAAATTTAGTCACGGGATAATAGACCCGGTTTTGTATTTTAAAATCTGCGACAAAGAAAGAAGTTATGAAAGTGTTGTACGAATAATTATGAAAATAATGTACGAAATTTATTTGAAAGTTCAAAGCATAAGACTTCCTCCAATTATTTCTTTTTCATGTCTACTTCATTTATCATATGTTTACACCAATATGAAGATGAGACATCACCTTTATTAGTGCGGTTAACATAAAATGGCCCTCTTTTATAAAAACTCGTATTTATCAAAGATACGGATTGTTAAGGTATTTTTAAATGCAAGGAAAAAGCTCAAATATCAAAGAGCAAAATAAGCGGCAAAAGCAACCAAAACATTTATATATATATATATATATTAAGCCTTGGGAAAACAGAGGTGTTAGTTTGTCATTAAACCCCAAAATAAGATAGGGGTAGCCAGAAACAAAACTTCCAAAACAACACAAGGAAGATCTAAATAAAAGCTAACAAAAAAGCAGGAGAAAACTAATGAGCATCATCAATGGGAGCATCATCCACGGGAGCATCATCCACGGGAGCTTCATCAACGGGAGAAGAAGGATTAACTTGAGAAGAAGAGGCTTGAACATCAGCCCTGCCAGGAACAAGTCCATCTCCATCGCCCTTGGGACCTTCTTCTTCAGGTGAGGAAAAAATTTTACGTTGTTGAGTTTTATCAATTGCTTATTTAGCCCTATCAATCTTAGCATTAAGGTTAAAACCCTCTTGGTTGGCTTCAAATAGAGTCTCGAGGTGAGTGTTAAAGAAAGCCCAGATCACATCCAACGATAACTTATCCTCGAGAGTCTCATGATTCTTCTCCCACCGGTCAATCTCAACTCTTATCTCTTCTTTTTTTGCTTTGGAGGCATCATAAGTTGTCTTCAAAGAAGCGAGAGAACTTTCCAAAAACTGAATCTTATTTGTAGAGGTGCGGTGATCTTATTGAACTTGAGTAAGTGTCTAAACCAATTCTCCCCCATAAACCTCTTTTTGATTAAGGAGTTCTTTCAAACTCCTTATCTCTTCAGTTGCTTCGGAAAGTTGTTCAGCAAAAGAGGACTCCGGTATATCCTTGTCTTTTCCAACCTGGCTAGAAGAAGCTTTTTCAACCATTAATTCAGCCGAAATCACCCTCATTTGTTGCTCCAACCCATCCTTCTCTTCTGCAAGAACTTCTTTTTCTAGTTAAAGACCCTCGAACTGTTCCTTCCAGTTATCGGCCTCAGTGTGCAATTCCATAACTAGCTGGTCCATATGAGAAACTCTTTTAATAAGCTCAGTGCCAATCAAATTAATCTGCAAAGAAAAGATGCAAAGGGGAGGAGTTATAACTGAGAAAAAAATAAGAAAGGAAATGTAATTAAGTTTGTACCTTCAAAGAAGAATGAATAATGTCGTTCATTAAAGTCAGTGAGCTATGGCTTTCTAAAATCTCGTTCTCCACGGGGCCTATCAGCGGCTTCAACCACACGTTGGCTTGACCAGATTTTCTTAATAAATTACTTCAATAACAACTTTTTTCATCTCCCTCATACTGCTAGAAGGTCTGTCTTCTACATGAGAATCAGCCACGGCAATAACAGACAGAGTAGAAACAGCCACGGGAGTAACAGTAGGAGTAGCGTCAGGTAAAGACACCGGGGGGGGGGGGGGGGGGGGTGGGTTAATGGAAACTGTAACTGGAAGAGAAGCAAGGGGCAATTCTTTGGAAACAGGCCCGAAAGCTTCTTCACCCTTGAAGCCATGAGCGAACAATCTATCAACAGAACGTGGGGGAGGATCAACAACATCTTCATCAGAAATCACTAAAGGAGTGTTCTCTGGCTTATCCGTGAGTCTGAAAGGAATTGAACTTGATGGGGGTCACGACAAGGAGTAGTTTCATCATCAGAAACCACAAGTCTCCTGATGAGTGGCCTTTGCACCAAAGAACCCTCCTCTGTTTCTTCTTCATCATCAGAGCCACGGGCTTCGTCACTTTTCCTTTTTGAAGAAGAAGCACTTAAAATCCACTCCTGGGCAAGACTCATGGAAAGCCTGGTTGATGGAACAGACGCAGGACTAATGCCACGAATAAAAAACCCAATAAAAAGAAAAGGGAAGAATGAGAGTCTTGTATAAACAAGAAAGGGAAAAAGAAGAACAATGAAGGTAAAAAGTACCGTACGTCTTCACTTTCCAACCGAATTTTTGAGAAAGGTATTTTCAGGATCTTTTTTCCATAGGCGCAACAGTTAACATCTTTTCTACCAAGCACGGAAGTTGGGAATTTCATCAAAAAATTTCATGGTTGCTGAAAAATGGGTATATGATTACATGAAGTTCTTTAAGATATATATATATATATATATATATATATATATATAAAACTTACGTGCAAAGTTCCATTTCTCCTGGAAGGGCATGTTTTCTTCACCCACTAATCCACTAGTAGGGGCATAAAAAAAATGGCATACCAGCCATGGTTCCGATCGTCTACAGGGCGAACCAACACTCTCTTACTTCTAGCCACGAGAGAAAAAACTCATTCACGAAACAATTTGGGGGAATAGAGGTGAAGAATGTGCCGAAAGGTAAAAGGACAGAAACCATATCTGACAAATAACGAAGGCACGCAACAACCCTCTATACTATGGAGCCAATCTGGCCAAGACACACGTTGAAGTAACGACAAACTCAATGATTACTGGATCAATTGGTGGCTTGAACCCTAAAGTAAAAGGGTAGGTATAAACAAAGGAGAAACCAACATGATAAGAGGTGATTCTCTGGTTGGCACCAGGGATTAAAACTGGAAAATCTGGTTTCTAGTAACACTCTCGTCGAACTAGAGAAAGAAGACCAGTAGTGATTAAACTTGGGTAAAGATCAGTAGGACTGAGGGAAGCTATAGAAGAAACTTGATTTCTCATGGTTTCACGATCAGTTACAAAAGAAATTCTTGGGGAAAAATATCTGCAACTGTGGGTTCACGCACAGGTTCATTTAAATCTCTATTCCTAGAGGAAGATCTAGAGGTTAGCGGAGCCCAAGGTCTGGAAGAAGATGGCCTAGCATAACTACTCTGGGAAGAAGAACCACGATTAGATAATGAACCAAGGCTAAACCAAAACTGTGGAAGCCTAGAAATATACATGCCCGAAGTCTACCACCTCTCCTACTTCTAGTAGGGACAGTAGTAGGAGCAAGTGCATCAATAATCACTACTTTTCGGGGGTCTGGTGTTGTCGAAGACATGATTATCCAAAGAAATAAAGAAGGAAGGGTGCAGAAAAACAAAGAAGGGTAATGTAATGGATACTGAAGAAGGAAGATTCCAAGAAATCAAAAAAGAATGAAGTATTTATAAGAAGACACGACCATCGTTAAAGTTGGTTATTATGAATTGTCATAATAGAACCATCACTTCGCGACTGACGCAGTCGCAGAAAAATCCTAAAAAGCGCTGAAAAACTGCAGATCCAATCGTCAGAAGCCACGTGGCGGGGGCATCAAAGAGATGTGACATATGTCGCATCCATTCTGAAGGAGACTTGATGATACTCAAAAAATGGCGGCAAGGAATCCCCGTCATAAAAACTTACCACATCACGAATATTCAGTTGAGAATATTCAGAAAGTGGGGGGACTATCTGTATTGGTGAAAAAAAGGCATTACACGTGGAATATTAGTAAGCTGTCGAAGCATGACACGTGGAACAACGGTATAGTGACAAGTGGCACTCTCAATTAACGGAATTAAGAATGCAAGGAAGGTGCGGGAAAAATACCCATGAGATAGTACAGAGAACAGAACCGGGCCTGACATTTGTCAAAGAAGAGGCGTGAACGAAATGAATAAAGGTTAAAAAGAAGGGAAGATACACAAACCAGAAGTAAATAAGGAAGGGGAATCAAAGCCGTTATAAGGAATTTATAGCCATAAATATGTCAGTTACTGTTATATATGGTAATGGGCAATCAATACAATTAATGTCCTTAATGAATCCCAATTAAGTGTGAAAATCGTTATGATTGTGCACTCCAATATAAGGATAAAGAATTTCATTTGTAAGGGCAGATTACGATTACTACTGAAACACATTCTATTATTCTTTGCTTTATCAAAGTTTCCAGCCTTTATTTTAGGGATTGATTGTAGATTCATTCCTTATTTCTCTTTGTTAATTTTCTCTATTACTTTTATTATTTTTCTAAAAAGATTACTGTGGAAGTGAAGTAAAACTTGGTTATCAGTAACCCGTTTTCTTCTAAATATAGACTTTGATTGAGAAATCTATTTTTTGGTTAAACACATTAGTTTTTGGTATTACTAATCCCTTATTTGGTATATTTTTTCAACTTATGTATTACTAATGCAAATATTAGTTATACAACATATTTGGTATTATCTTCTGTATAACTAATAGTACTTAGCAAATCGTGGTATTAGCAATACCAAGGCTATTAATCCATGCATTAGCATGGTTAAAAGCAAAATTATCCTTGAAGTCGCTTAAAGCTAAAGAATATAGAGGGCATGTTTGTAAACAACTAATTTACTTAAAAATTATGCAATGCATTTTAATTTTTACTACACCACACCAAATAGTGGATAAAAAATAATCTCTACGTAACTAATGCTTGCATTATTGACCCATATGTTACTAATCTCTGCATTATTAATACATCTTATTCAGCATTATTCTTATGCACTCTACCAAACGACCCCTAAGGAAAGAAAAAAAGAAGCAAAATCGGAGAAGCTCGTAGTACATTGCGTTTTTTATGGTTTCAGGGTAGCTCTAATATAAGGAAGGAAGGAAAGAAAGAAAGAAGCAAAGTAGGAGAAACTTTTCCTCCATCGTGTCGTTTTTGTGTCAACGTTTTTGGATTTATCTTTGGCTTCATAAATTACTTTTCTTTGGTTCACAATTTTCCTGGCACTCAAGTCAAGTCATGTCGTTGCTAAAGAATTTGTAAAGTCTCCCACTTTACTTTGGAAAAAAAGAAAAAAGTTCCCCACTTTCATTACTTTTTTCCTTCTCTGGCGGGCGATAGCTTTGGAACTTGAAAGTACTGGAATGGAGATGGCTCTTTTTTGCTATTTTTCAAAAATGTTACATAAAAGTGATCTTTTTTTAATTATACACTCTAGAATTTTTAGATATACTAGTTTTATGCATGCGTTGCACAAGTAAACAAACTAGAAATTCTATACAAGAAGTAAATTATGTAAAATAGCAATTTACGTTAAAATATATGCAACACTCAATTAGATGACAAAATGATGTTAGTATTATATTGACGTAGTTGCTGAAATCAAAATAATTAAATATCTTCTGAACTTGCATAATGAACAATTTAGTTAAGTTAGTTATGTTGTGTCTATAATTTCGGTATTTTATTTTATGAGATAATTAAGTTCTATGTCGATATGCGTCTAAGCTTAATATTTCTTTATACACGATGTTCTTGGTGTATTTTTCTTTTCGTCGCTTTATTTGCATTGTCATGACCAAACTTCTGTTATCAATATTGAAATTTCTCTTGAAAATTTAACATCTAATTATTCATGTGAGAAAACATGTTGCAACAAGTATATCCCAACCTTAGAAATAGTATGGCCATGAGTTTTATTTATATTGTCATGGAAAACCACAAATGTGTATCAGAAAAAAAAATCTCGTGATTTAAATGGATATCCTTCTTTTTTAATTGGGAAAAAAGGAGAATAATGCCCCTCGACTATGGAAAATAGAGCAAAATTGCTCTTATATTGAATTCGGTCCCAAACATTCTCTTATCATTAGTATATTAATTTATATTTATCCCCCAACTATGAAAAATAGAATAAATTTGTCCTTTGTTTGACATTAATCTCAAATATGGCCTTATCATAAGTGAACTCTCTCATATTTTCCCTTAAAACTAATGGAATTTATTTTTTTATCAATCCTTTTATTTTCGATTCAAAATTTTATTTGACTACTATTTCTAAAACAATAAAAGTAATAACAAAAAGAAGGGAAAAAAAAAAAGAAGAACATGTAGCTTTTTTTATCTTCAAAAATACACATCAAAAATAGAAATTTATAGAATATTTTATTTTGCTCAAAGGATAACTAATAATTTTTATCTCTTTCGGTTTCTGTCTTTGTAACAATCAATACTTTTTTCGTTTATGCAGTTACAATTATATGTATAAATTTATCTCAAAAGAAATAAAATTGATTTTATGAATTTTTTTCTAGTATGACAGCAATTATAATATTTTTAGTAAGATCAAAATTGTTATTAAGTGTATACAATATCTCTCTGCAATATCTCCATATATTTACTATTAATTATTTCTTACTAATTTAAGAATTTCAATGTCGTATTCGATTTGTTGAAGATTATTTATTTTTTTCATGAAAAATATTTGGTTTTCTAAAATCAGTGTTATGTTTAATTGTTACTCCCTCCGGTCCAAAATAAGTGATTTTTTGGATGTTTTCACACAGATTAAGAAATCCACCTTTTAGCATTAATTAGCAATGGAATTGACCATATTAACCTTTACTATCTCACATAAACACTCCTAACACATATTCCAACACTATTTACTCCAAGGACAATGTAGGAAAAAAATAATTAATTCATTCTTGAAATCTGAAAAAATCACTTATTTTGGACCACAAGAAAAAGTCCAAAAAATCACTTATTTTGGACCGGAGGGAGTATTAAATTTCAGGGTAGTAAAAAAATTAAATAGGGAAAAGAGACGAAGATGATGAGCAATTAGATGTATTTTGGTCTTTTAAATATCGTGGATCTGTGGAATATTCTACTTAAACATTTTTACAAGAAAATTTTGGATTAAGGTATTGCCTTGCAATGTGTGCACTCCATCTTAAGAATAAAATATATTTAAATTGGTACAAATAAGAAGTTAGAAGTCCGTTGGTTATTGTGACGACCCGACCCGTCGTCTTATGAGAATCGCTCCGTTTCCCCCATTTCCTGCTTCGTTATGCTTCATTATTAGTGTCTTGTGTGAACGAGTTGAATTGGGTTGATTTTTGGAAGGAAATGAGACACTTAGTCTCTTTAAGGAAAGCTTGTTTTGGAAAAGTCAACCGGATGTTGACCTATGAGTTAGAGGGCTCGGATGTGGATTCCGACGATTCGGTTAGCTTCGAGCGATGATTTGTGACTTAAGAGTGTGATCGGAAGTGATTTTGGAGGTCCGGTGTAGAATTAGGCTTGAATTGGCGAAGTTAGTATTTTGGCGAATTCCGGTTGATAGGTGGGATTTTGATCCGAGGGTCGGAATGAAATTCCGAGAGTTTCTGTAGCTTCGTTAGGTGATTTGGGATGTGTGTGCAAAATTTCAGGTTATTCGGAGGCGATTTGTTGGGTTTTTTATCAAATCCGTGTTTCGGAAGTTTTAGAAGAACTTAGGCTTGAATCCGATGTAAATTTGGTGTTTTGATGTTAGTTTTGGTGTTTTGAGAGTGCAACTAAGTTTGAATGATCATATGTGACGTGTTAGTATGTTCGTATGCGGTCCCGAGGAGCTCGGGTGAGTTTCGGAAAGGTTTGGGCTGCGTTGTGCTCGTTTTTCTTATGGTTCGACGTTGTTTCTTCAAGCATAAATGATATCATATTGAAAGAATGAGCTCCTATTACTGTTTTGAATGAAGCATTAGATCTGTATCGTAATTACGGACCCGTAGCAAAAAGAATCGTCGAATTTGGACACCGTATGAGGATTTTATGGCCATTTTACCAAGGTTGCCCAGATTTTCAGGTTAATGACGAAATTGCCCCTAACGGCGTATTAAAAGACTGCACTATTTGCAAATCTTAAAACCTACATATCTCCTTCATTATAAGGTCAGCTTGAGTGATTCAAAAGCCTAAATTTATTAGAATTTCACAAGGAATCCATTGGGAGCAGTAAAACGCGTGAACAATATACCTATAATGAGTAGGTCAAGTTTTCTTCCAATTTTTGAACGGGAAGAAGCTTCTGAGGCGATTTTTAAGAGAGAAAATCAGTGAGTATCCCAGAGGTAAGTGATTTGATTATTAAAACTCGTTTATGGGTGATTATAGACCATAATCCCAGCCTTTAATTCATGAAAAACAGTAGAAAAATAGGATTTTGGGGCCTGAGATTATGAGATCTTTAGGGGTCGATTTGAGGGGTCAAACAGACTCCGATTTTGGTGTTCTTTATATGTACGGAATCGGGAGAAGATGAAGAACACTTTTCTGTAAAAATTTCTGAGTTTTAAGAAGTGGGCACGGGGCTTGGGTTTTGTCAATTTTGGGATTATTGATGTTTTTCGAGTATTTTCGATTGGGTATTGATGCTATAGCATAATGTGACGTATTCGTTGTGGCTTTGGTCAGATTCAACGCGCGAGGAGGTCTATTTGAGAGGCAATGGCATAGCGAGCTAGGATTTTGGCCGGCTTGAGGTTACTAATAGATGTAAATATTGTGTTGAGGGTTTGAAACCCCGAATTTGCACATTGTAGTGCTATGTTGAGGTGACTTGCACGCCGGATAACGGGCGTGGGGTAGAGCACCATTGGAAATCGTGACTTGGTCCGTCCCGCTTAATAAAATTACTACCTAATTGATTGAAGCTTAGTGAGATCCTTATAAAAATGGATTAATTGTCATAATTTGGCCTCGTGCCAACTGATTGAATCCTTCAGGGATTGTTTTTACTGGTTTCTTACCATATTTTCAGACAATTGAACTCAGTCTAGTATTTAGTACTGTTTTGCAAACTCAGCCACTTTTTACTCAAAACATGGAACTTAAATAATATTACTAATGAAGTTTGGGCTGAATATTTCTATATTATTGAGCCCGAGGGGCTTATATGATTCTTGACTGAGTATGGGATCGGGCTGCGCGCCGCAGCAGTATTATATTGATATAGATATGAGGCTTAGGGCCTAATGGATGCCACGAGATGGCTTGATATTGCGCTTGGGCCGTAAGGGGCCCCTCCCAGAGTTTGCACACCCCAAGTGAGCGCCGTCGACGATAAATAAATGGAGCGGGCTGCACGCCGCAGCGGGTACTAGAGAGTACCGTACTATTTGTTGTATGTCTTAATTGATTGTCATTCATTTACTTATCTGTTGCAGCATCATTGTTTTCATTGGTTTATTGAGTTGACATTATCTCGATTAAAATGCTGTAATTATAGCTTACATTGTGCCTATCCAGGATTTCTTACTCTCAACCCTTATTTATGTTTATTACTCTCTGGGTTGGAAGTACTCACATTACTCCCTGCACCTTGTGTGCAGATCTATTTGCACCCACTGAGGCTGAGTTAGGATTTCTCTACCGAGCATCATATCTGGGAGCATCAAGGTAGCTGCATGACGTCCGCAGTCCTGATCTTCCCATCTAACCTATTTGCTTTATTTCCGCATTTCTTTAGTGCAATATGTAGTAGGTTGACACCCGTGTATTAGAGGCTCAGACTTGTGATACCGGATTCTTCGGGCTGTGTAGTAGTATTTCTACTTGGGTTTTCCGCATGTTTTAATTATATTTCAGAGTTTCAGTATTATGACTTAGTAATTATTTGTGTTAATTGAATCATGAACTCTATAAAAAGGGTTAAGGTTGTTGAATTGGTCGGGCTTGCCTAGCAGTGTGTTGGGCGTCATCACAACCGGGGTTGGGGTCATGACAAGTTTTCTATAAATTTGCTTGCATTTTGTCCTCAACTTAGAAGCTTCAATATCTTGGGCAGGCTAAACAAATTAAATAAATATTTCACCACACCAAGATATACATAATGAAACATCACCATTTCCCTGGTGGATTGAGCAATAGCCAAAAATCTCCCATGATGTAAATGCTGAATTATAAGAAAGTTATTCACCGAATGTTTTATTTTCTGTTAGCTTGTGTATTCTCAGCAACTTTCACAAAAATCAGTCTTCCATCAATAATATGCAATCGGTAGATCATTTCATTGAAAGAAAAGCAACACCAAACCAGAACAGATAACACAATTATGAATCAGTCTTAGAACCTTATACATAGGAAATCAAATACTGTTGGCATTAAAAATAAGAGATATTTTATGGATAATTGTCCTACCTCATGTGCTTTTACTTCTTCAACTCATCTCCAAAAATAGCTCTAAGGCCTTAACTGCTAGAGCATTCCCAGCATAGCCATCAATTGTAGGTGCATAGGCTATCATCAAGACTTTATGATTCATCTTTATCTTTCTCTGTTTAATGAACAAATAAAATCGAGGTTATTTTAATCAACGGGTAGATCAATATAACCTGTTCTAAAGCATAGGGCCAAAAAGTTAAATTTATACATATCCAATTATAAGCTATTCTTCTTGAGCCATTCATTACCATCTTTAGATGAAAAAGAAGACAACTTATCGATTGTGTAAAAACTTCTACAAAATCGGCAAAGAAAACATGGGGAGGCTTATGTCTTATAAACCACAGTTCTACCAAACTAAAAGAAACCACAAAAAGGTTGAATGTCCAATTTGAGAGTATTGAACCTATCAATTGCCTAAAGATTGGGCCTTCAGAGCAACTTCTTCCTAAAGAAATATACAAAAAAATTCTCTATTATTTCCCGAACATCAAGTCCACGTCATTCCCTATAGAAAACTGAAATTGCAAATCATAAGTAGAAAGATGAAGTTTTACAACAAATTGAAACAGTAAATTCGCAGGAGAAAGGAGAAAAAATACAATCTTGCAATCAACATCACTTATGTGGGTAACCAAGATGAAATTAAGAATAAAAAATCCTAAAATATCCCCTAATTTTTATTTATTTTCACCAGATGTTGGTGTGCTTATCGCTGCTGGCATGTATGAACTAATAACCTAACATCATTGTTTTTCATACATCTTACCAGTGTTCCTGCTGATATGCCGCTATATGACATACTAAATGAGTTTCAGAAAGGTAGCAGTCATATGGCTGCAGTGGTGAAGGCTAAAGGGAAAAGTAAAAAGCCTCCCTCAGTAGTTGAGGAACAGAAGTCTGAAGACAATGAAGTCACCAGTGAAACTGCTCCTCTTCTGATGAAAAAGGATGGAAAATCAGATAATGTCGTCGTTGATATTGAGAAGGCTACAGTGCCAACAATGATAAGCACACCAACATCTGGTGATGCAGTGAAAAATAAATAAATGAAAGTGCAGTAGGGAGAGTTGAAGAAAATTTACCTTTGGAACGATTTGTTACACCTCTATGAGATGTGTTCCAGCAAAACATTATGGCTATTTCTACGGTTAAGGAATTGTACATAGAGAACAACATTCACTTCTTACATCAAAAAATAAAAGACCCTGGATTATGACCAGAAGGTTAGTAAAAGCTACAGAGCAGGCAAGAGGGCAAATATCTCACCATGCTTAAGTGTATGGCTAACAACAAATATGCGATAAATAATATGAATCACAATTGTTATTTTGCTGCTGCTAGGAAATGAAGTCAACTTTGAATATCTAAAAAGTATAGCGCTGAAAACACCAATTATCACATGAACCACTCACATTTAAGCTTCATTTTATTTAGCCAAACATTTTGCAAACAGATCATACAAGAAAAAAGTGCACAAAATCAATGAAAATACATTATGCAGGTTTTTTCTTTTTCTTGGAGAGTGGACAACTGCAGCAGTAAACATTCAGTTGAGGAAGCACAAAACTCATAACAATATATAGAGTTTAATCAAGATACATTACCTAAGATATCAAATCTGAAGACTGACTTAAGACATGGAGTCATAGGAAGGATACAATGAGAAATATCCATCGGGTATGAAGAAAGTAACTCTTTGGCCACCATTGAAGTCTAAATGGATGTTGCTGCTCTTCTTTCTTGTATTTTAGCTTGTACAGTACTACGTGTCCATCCAGAAAAAAGTTGTTGTATCAGGGATAAGTCACCCCCAAATTGCTGACAACAGCCTGAAGACAAGTTTTGTTCTAAATGTGTAAGAGCAAACCAAGGACAAACAAAAGAGGAAGGGAGTGCATAACAGTACTATTTGTGCTCAATCACACAAAGTCTGTCCATATAGCTCAAATTTGTGCCATGACACCTATAAGTCAAAAGTTGTGCCATTTTTTCAACTGCTTGATTTCTTGTAAATACCAGATAATTCCATCATGTCTAGATTCATCTCAAACCAAATTACGGAAAACTTCTTTATACACCACATTTCTAGCTTCATTCGTTATTTGGCCATCATCATCATAAACTAAAATCTTCAACCCTTTTCTACTCGTCACGCGTGAAAGAGCAACATACAGTTGTCCATGAGTAAATATTGGCTTCTTCAAAAATAATCCCACATGAGACAATGACTGGCCTTGACTTTATTAATTGTCATGGCAAAAGATACAACAATTGGAAAATTGTCTTCGCTGGAACTTAAAAGGTATTCTTGCATCTGATGGCGTCAATGTCATTCTCGGGATAAACACTTTTTGTCCAGCCATATTACCCGATAAAACCTTGGCTTCACTAACTCGATTTTCAAGTCTTGTGATGATCAACCTCGTGCCATTACACAATCCTGATGACTGGTCTATATTTCTCAGCAACATCACAGGAACACCAACCTTCAAAGTAATAGAGTGATTTGGAATTCCAGAACATTTAATACTATTTAAAAATTCGGGTGTATGTACGTGTTCCAAAGCTGAAAAAGAATGATCAAACATACAAAATGTATCAGAACTCAAATATGTCTTCTCAGGACTATGGTGGAGTGAAACCATATATTCATTGATCGACTCAACCATATCAAGAGTCGGGGCAAGAATTTCTCTTTGTTGGAGGTAATCAATGTCACTGGAATGGTTAAAGAAATCTGGATATGTACTTTCAACAATTGTCGATATTGGATCATCAATTATTTATGAGAAGATCATCCGGGATTTGGACTTTCTCAATGCCATCAATGGAACTCCCAATCCTTCCATCACCGATTGCTAAAATCCATTCAGAATAGTTTTTTAGCTCATCCAAATCTGCATCTAACTGATCTCTTTGTAACCTAATATTCTTTGTTAGATATAAGACTTCACAGCGGGCCCACAAATACGAAGAATTAAGAGTAGCGTTAACAATATCTTGCCTAGATCCTTTTGCAATGACAGGCAAAATTGTCTGAAGTCGCCACCAAGAACAAGTGTTTTACCTGCAAAAGGTTTATCAGCACTGAATGTGTCTTTAAATCTAAGAATATCTCTAAGAGTTTGATCAAGA
Source organism: Nicotiana attenuata (assembly GCF_001879085.1). NCBI lineage: Eukaryota > Viridiplantae > Streptophyta > Magnoliopsida > Solanales > Solanaceae > Nicotiana > Nicotiana attenuata. The sequence goes on from NW_017673175.1 coordinate 67,381, forward strand.
GCTTCAAAATAATATTTATGCATCATTGGTGCCTCATCCCAAATAATCAACTTTGTCTTTATAATCAAATTTGCTAGAGGACTACCTTGCTCTATATATATATATATATATATATATATATATATATATATATATATATATATATATAGGCATAATCTTTTACTTGCTATAAATAAGAAATTTCCATAAAAAGAGCCGTAAAATAGTTTCTAGGCCGAAAAAAGTCCTTATGAAATTTAGGGTTTATATATTATATTTACAAATCTTATGTAGTTTATATCGGAAAAAATTTCTAATGAAATTACAATAGTCTACATTTAGGGTTTATATCTAAAATTCCAAAATTAAGGAGGAAAGTCATCTGCACAAACATACCTCGATTGTGAATCCTTTCCATGTAGAAATCCCTAAATTTTAGTTAATAAAGATTCAGATCTGAGGAAGTATTACTTGAGTATGATTTTGTAAACATTACATTGGTTATTGTTGATGAGTATCTTCTCATCTTGAGATCATACGGTAAGCAATCTTGAGAATTGGGAATGTTTTTAGGAAGACAAAGAGATTAGATGGTAAATATGTTATGAAACCCGTTTTTTTAGGAAGACAGAGATCACACGATTTTTTTTTATTGTTTAATATTTTTTGATTATTAAAGTAAAAATTTTACAAAAGAGGATTGACTATTTTATTGCCGAAAATTAGGCAATAAATTTCGGAGGATTGATTGTTTGTAGACCGAAAAAATTTTGCTATTACAACTTGGATTTTTAATAAATTAATTTGTCATGTATATTTTTAATATTTTGCCACTTGGCATTCTAATAATTTGCCACTTGGCTAAATGAGAAGGCAAACTTCCTTGCTTTAATATATATATATAGATTTTTACTTCTTTTTTTTAAATTCATTTGTTTGTGTTTATAATTTTATCCATTATAAAGTGCATTTACAGAGGGTAAAAAAGGCGAACGACATTTCGCTAAGGGCCTTCGTGCTTTTAATATAACATAGATATAGATAGATATAGATAGACTATATTTTATTTTTAAATCACGAATAAGCGTGACAATATCTAGCGAAACAACTAACATAAACTAATAGCCAAGCCAGCGGCTGAATTATTGTCTCTCTTCATATGGTTGTTTAATAGAATTAAAAATGACATTTTCTAAGACAAAAAAATGTCTCAACTAATAGATATTGTCAATTTACACCATGGGTGAGTGATTTGTTTCTCGACTGAGCTCCATTGAAGAATTCTAGAAACTTCGCGTGAGAGAGGGGAAGTCAGATTTCAGAAATGAGAGAATTAATTGTGTATTGGTATTGCAATGTAACAGTGAATATATACACGAGTACAAGACAAGATCAACTAACTCTAACTAACAGTTAATTGACAGCTAGCTGACAGCTAAGCCAAGCCACTAACTAACTAACTAACTGTAACTAACTGTATAACACGTAAAGCTAAAAGTACAAGATAGTAAAAGTTAGACATAGAAGCATAGAACATAAATACATCTCAATACCCCTCCCCCTCTCCCTCAAGTTGGAGGTGAAGGTATCACACCCAACTTGCTTATGAGAGCAGAATGTTTGACATCAGTGAGAGCTTTGGTAAGGACATCTGCTAGCTAAGCACCAGTAGCAGTGTGATGTAAATAAATGAGACCCTCATGAAGTTTGTCTCTCACAAAATGGCAATCGACCTCGATATGTTTAGTTCTTTCATGGAAAACAGGATTTCTGGCTATGTGCAGAGCAGATTGACTGTCACAAAAAAAACTGAGACTGTCTTAGGGTAAGAGATAGTGAGTTTATCTAAGAGTCTGCACAACCAAGTCGGTTCCCCTACAACTTTTCTCAAGGACCTGTATTATGCTTCTATAGATGACAAGGAAACTGTTTTTTGTTTCTTGGACTTCCAACAAATTGGACTGTTCCCCAGTAGGACTAGGTATCCAGTAACTGATCTCCTAGAGTCTGGGCAAGCTGCCCCATCTGAATCACAGTAACCCTTCAGACTACAATCAGAGTCATTGGACAGAAAAATTCCCAGAGTGGGATCACTCTTCAAATAGCTAAGCAGGTGAAAGACAACCTTCAAATGTGGTTCTTTGGGATCCTGTATGAATTGACTGAGATATTGTATACTGAAGGCTATGTCTAGTCTGGTGTTTGTAAGGAAGTTTAACTTTGCTTCAAGTTTTCTATAATATGCAGAATCCGACAATGGTCTTCCTTCTTTGGCCCTCAGCTTCTCATTGGGATCAAGAGGTGTAGAAAGGCTACTGTAGGAGAGGCAGTCATATTCCTTAAGCATGTCTAGGGCAAACTTACTTTGTAAAATTATCACACCATCGGCTATATACAAGACCTACAGACCAAGGAAATAAAATCGGCTGAGATAACCAGATTTTAAAACTTACTCATGGCCACTGGGGCTACTTCAAATGCAAACATGGATTAATCATCATAGATCAACATATGAATTTTAACCATCAAAGAAATATAAACAAACAGTTAGAGCAAAAGGCAGTGAATTTCATTGATGATTGATAAGATTCTACCACAGAGCATAAAAAAAAATAAAAATATTGAAAACATGAGCAAAAGAAACAAAAAGTCCTGAATTGGGTCACTGGTTGATCTACACTAGGCTAGGATTTAAGGCTTGGAAGAGGTAGGGGCTGGGTTATTTGCTTGGAGAAGTTTCAGCATGTCTTGAAGAATTCCATCATTCTTCTCATTTTCCCTTGCAAGTTCAGCTCTGAGAACATCTCTCTTAGATTGTACCTCAACTGATCGGGTCTTCAACCTTGCTATCTCAGCATCCTTTGCCTCACTCTCCTGTAATAGAGCTCTGACCTTGCTATTGATAGGTGTCCTTTTAGATGAACCAGGTTCATTAGGAATGACATTGACTTCATAATCGCAAGCAAGCAGAGAATTAACCCTAAAATAATCCTTACTTGTACCTTTAAATGTGCAAGCACAATTGTGAGAATGAAACCATAGGGAATGGCATGAGTTTTGGTGCTATTGATAACCCTATCAGTAGGTCCAAGATGGTTTCCTGTTCAGATGGAACAGGTTCATCTATATTTTTCCCAAGTTGAACCAACCCCTCAGCAGCTTTGCCAGACCCACTTCCCCCTATTTTGCTCATACTCTCTTCTATTTCAGTAAATTCCTCTCCCCAAACAACCATTGCACCAGTTTCTTTTGTTAGATCAACAGGAGTGGGTGAAGAATCAACCACTTTTGTACCCTTTCCCCTCACAGTACTCCTAGCACCCTTGCTCTCTTTTTCGTTTCCCTTTAATTTTTACCACCAACTTCTCCAGATTCTTTAGTCTCAACACCTGCTATAGATCCTACCAGTACAAATCTATTCTCCAAATTTGCAGCAACTTTAGAAATTATCTCAGGAGTAACTTTAGAATCAGAAGATACTTGTTCAGTTTCGGAAGACCTACTTTCTTCCCCTTTAGTAGCAGACTTAAATGAATCTTTAGATTTCTAGGATTCTTCTTCCCTACCTGCTTTCAATTGCTTGTTTATTTTCTTGATCTGCTCTCCTTCAGCGACAATCTTAGAGCCATCATCTTTATTCTACTTTTCTTAGAGATTGGTGTTGTAGAAGGTGTGGAAGTGGTTTCCTGTGGTGGTGATGAAGGATTTTCAGAGGTGTTCGACATATCTGGGCTAGGGTATGGAAGAGAAGACAAGTAGATTATGTTTGGAAGATGAAAGAAGAATGAGAGTTTTTGACGGCTTGAGAGAGATGAAGTAAGGAATACACTAATGCTGATCAATATAGAGGGGAATAATTGATGGGGTAACTACAGCTTTTCAGACTTTTCGAAGTTTAATTAAACTGAAATTTAGTTTTGAAGAGACGTTGGAGTGTATCCCTAGAATCTAGATACTTCCATTCGGTTGGGACTCTTTTGAATGGGACTGGTTCACTTGTAACGGATAAGTCCAAAAGAAGATTTGTGACGACCCAAAAGGGGTCATCACCTGTATTAATTAATTCTGTGCTTCCGAGGCCTTGAAAACCTCATTTAGAGTCACCTCGATTTGCGTGTGTAGTCCGGGCGCGTAGCCGGGAAGCTTAAATGTGACATTTTATGGAAAAAAAATTGCTAAGTTTTAACCTTGAAATGAAATTTGACTCTCGGTTAACATTTTTGGTAAACGGACCCGGACACGTGATTTGACGGTCCCGGAGGGTCTGTAGGAAAATATGGGACTTGGGCATATGCCCGGAATCGAATTCCGAGGTCCCATGCCCGAGATATGAATTTTTAAGTGAAATTGTTTTCTGAAAATGTCTAAGGAAAATTGAAATGAAATCTGATTTGAAAGTAATGTTACCGGGCCCGTATTTTGGTTCCGGCGCCCGGTACAGATCTTATATGTGATTCGAGTCATTCCTGTGAAATTTGGTTAAAAACGGACGTTGTTTGACGTGATCCGGACCCTAAGAGGGAATTTGATGTTTAAAGGAGATTTTGGAAATTTCATTGATCTTGAGGTTTAATTCGATGCTCATGATGTTATTTTGGTGATTTGATTACACGAATATGTTCGTAAGATGTTTTTGAGGTTGTGTGTATACCTGGATTAGAGTTTTGAGGGCTCGGGTGAGTTTCGAGTAGGTTCTGGGATGCCTTAGACTTAAAAGATCAGATGTTGCAGGTTCAGGAAATATTGCAGGTCTCTGAACCCTCTTGCGTGGTCCGCGAGGAATCGCGTGCGGCCGTGGAGGGGCCAGCACGGCCGCGGTCGCCTTTCGGCGGTCCGCGGTGGATGCTGTGCGGCTGCGGTTGGCTTTGTGCGGTCCGCACGGGGCTATGATCTGCAGGTCTTCAGGGAGGCCTCTGCGGCCGCGGTCCTTTTTGTGTGGTCCGCACAGGGAGTATCAGAGGGGTATAAATACACGAAAATTTCAGTTATTTTTCACTTTTCAAAACCCCAAAACATAAGAGGCGATTTTTCAAACAACCTTTCTTCTCCAAAACGATTGGTAAGTGATTTCTAACTCATTTTCTTCACCCCTCAACATCTTCTAGCATGATTTCAACTTCGAATCAAAGATTTTCATGGGGAAATTGGGTATTTTGGGTAGAACCTAGGTTTTTCAAAAAAATTGGGGATTTGGACTTCAATTTGAGGTCCGATTTCAAAACAAATTATATATTTGAGTTCGTGGGGGAATGGGTAATCGGGTTTTGGTTCGAACCTCGGGTATTGACCACGTGGGCCCCGGGGCGATTTTTGACTTTTTGGGTAAAACTTTGGATAACTCATTTTCATGCATTGGGGTTGACTCATTTAGTGTTTGTTAATGTATTAAGTAATTTGTGATTAGATACGAGCGAATTGGCGGTGGAATCTCGGGGTAAAGCTATATGTAAAGCACGAAGGGTGATGTCGTGCCGCACGATGTACCATTCCGTGCCGATTATATCAATTATATGTGAGGAAAGAGAGTAAAAGCACGAAGGGTGATGTCGTGCACACTTTATTATATCATTGCTTGGTGAGGATGAGAGTAAAAGCACGAAGGGTGATACCGTGCACACTTTATTATATCATTGCTTAGTGAGGATGAGAGTAAAAACACGAAGGGTGATGTCGTGCACTTGTTGCTTTATGTTTCTTTATTAATGTCTGAGTTGTGTTGTTACCTTCGTTACTGCACGACTTTTACTTGAAATTGTTATTTTCCCCATAGCATGCTCACCCTCCCATATTAATTACTTGTCCCTGTATTTCAATTCCGTTGTATATGTATATATAACTGCATAGGTTTATGTGGTAGTCCGGTCTAGCCTCATCACTACTTCGCCGGGGCTAGGCTAGGCACTTTCCAGCACTTGGGGTCGGTTGTGCTGATGCTACACTATGTGCTCTTTTGCACAGATCCAGGTGTTGGAGCATCTTACGATGTGCAGCAGTAGTTAGGGAGCCGACCTTCAGTCCACGAGACTCCGAGGTAGCCTTGCTGGCGTCCGCAGGCCCGGCGTCTCTTTTTTCAGTTTTCATGTTCTGTTGACATTTGTATTCGATACAGACTATCTCCTTTATTTCAAACTCTTATTTGTAGTAATCCTAGACTGTCCCTGTATTATTGTGACACCAAGTGCTGGGTAGAGACTTGTATTGGCTTTCTAGATGCTGTTTCTATATTTAGTTCAGACTTCCGCTAAACTTTACTTTCCGCTGTCTTTTAACTGCTTATTCATTGATAATTTAATTGTAAATCATGCATAAAACGAGATAGGCTGATGTTTGAAAAGGTTCTTGGCTTGCCTAGCTTCCACGAGTAGGCGCCATCACGACTCTCGAGGGTGGGAAATCCGGGTCGTGACAAGTTGGTATCAGAGCTCTAGGTTACATAGGTCTCACAACTCACGGACAAGCTTAGTTGAGTCTGAGGGATCGGTACAAAGACCTCTGTATTTATCACCCAGAGGCTACTGAGTTAGGAAAAGTTTCACGTTTGTTCTTTCTTGTCGTGCGGTTTGGTTTCCCAACGCTAATTGAATTTCTACTATGTTCTTTCGCAGATGGCGAGAACACGTGCTTCCTCATCTTCTAACCAGCAGTCCAAGCCCTAGGCAGCTCCCGCTAGGGGCAGAGGTCGAGGTCGAGGCCGTGCTAGAGGCCGAGGCAGAGGCAGAGCTCAGCCCCGAGCAGCAGCACCAGTGTCGGAGCCTCAGGTTGACTTCGACGAGGAGGTTCCGGCCCCAGCCCCAGCAGTTCCGGTGGGCCCAGCTCAGGTCCCAGAGGGGTTTATTGCTACCCCAGTTCTTCAGGACGCTCTGGTCCAATTGGTGGGTCTCATGGAGAGTGTTACCCGAGCAGGATTGCTTCCTGTAGCACCAGCCGTCTCTCAGGGTGGAGGAAGGGCCCAAACTCCTGCTACTCGTACTCCGGAGAAGGGAGCTCCCCCGATTCAGACTCTAGCAGTTCAGCCAGTTGGAGCAACTCAACCAGGTGTGGTAGCCCAGCCCGGTGATGGGGCAACAATGTCTGCCGATGCTTTATGGAGGTTGGATAGGTTCACCAAGCTCTTCACTACCACCTTTAGCGGTGCATCTACTGAGGATCCTCATGATTATTTGGACAGCTGCCACGAGTTTCTTCGGAACATGGGTATTGTTGAGACCAATGGGGTTGATTTCACTACATTTCGGTTGTCTGGATCCGCCAAGACCTGGTGGAGGGTTTATTGTTTAGCTAGACCAGCAGGATCTCCAGCCTTGACATGGGAGCAGTTCACACAGCTATTTCTGGAGAAGTTTCTCCCCATTACTCAGCGAGAGGCCTATCGGAGGCAGTTCGAGCGCCTTCAGCAGGGATCCATGACTGTCACCCAGTATGAGACCAGGTTCATTGACTTAGCTCGCTATGCTCTTGTTATGCTTCCCACTGAGAGGGAGAGAGTGAGACGGTTTATTGATGGACTCATTCAGCCTATTCGTCTCCAGATGGCTAGAGAGGCTGGGAGCGAGATATCCTTTCAGGAAGCGGCCAATGTGGCCCGGAGGAATGAGATGGTATTGTCACAGGGGGTGGTCATAGGGCAGACAAGAGACCCCGTCAGTCAGGCCGATTCAGTGGTGCCTCATCTGGAGGGAGAGATTCGTATGATAGGGGTCAGCCTTGTAGGCCTTTCCAGTCAGCCCTCCAGGTTTCTCACGGTGCCTCAGGTGGCCGTGGTTCTCATGCGCACTATTCTGATCAGCAGCCATTCAGTGCACCGCCAGCTCCTATCAGTACACCGCCACTTCAGAGTTTCCGTGGTGGTCATTCAGGTCGACAGAGCCAGCAGACCCAACAGCCAAGGACTTGTTACACTTGTGGTGACACGGGTCATATTACCAGATTTTGCCCTCGAGCACCGAGCAGTTCTCAGCACCAGGGTTCTCGTGCCATGGTTCAGGCACCAGGTGTTCCACAGCCCGCCCAGCCAGCTAGAGGTGGGGGTAGAGGTGCCAGAGGTGGAGGTAGAGGTCGTAGAGGTGGAGCTCAGACCGCTAGAGGTGGAGGCCAACCAGCAGCAGCCCGTCCCAGAGAGGTAGATCAGAGTGGTGGGACCCAGCCCCGATGTTATGCTCTTCAGGCCAGGCCCGAGGCAGACGTTTCAGATGCGGTTATTACAGGTACGGTTCTGGTTTGTGATAGGGATGCTTCAGTGTTGTTTGATCCGGGGTCTACGTATTCGTATGTGTCATCTTATTTTACCCTGTATTTGGTCATGCCTAGTGATGCATTGGGTATTCCTGTTTATGTGTCTACACCGGTGGGTGATTCTATTGTGGTCGATCGAGTCCATCGTTCTTGTGTTATGGTGATTGGGGGTCTGGAGACTCGTGTAGATTTGTTGCTTCTAGACATGGTTGACTTCGATATTATATTGGGGATGGACTGGTTATCACCCTATCACGCTATCTTGGACCGTCATGCCAAGACTGTGTCCTTAGCTTTACCTGGTATGCCTCGTTTAGAGTGGAGAGGGACTCCTGGTCATTCTACTCGCAGTGTTATATCGTATGTGAAGGCTCGGCGTATGGTCGAGAAGGGGTGTTTGGCATATTTAGCCTATGTTCGAGATTCCAGTGCTGAGGTTCCCTCTATTGATTCTGTGCCTGTTGTTTGTGAGTTTCCTGATGTTTTTCCCTCAGACCTGTCGGGTATGCCACCCGACAGGGATATTGATTTCTTCATTGATCTGGTTTCGGGCACTCAGCCCATTTCTATTCTGCCGTATCGTATGGTGCCGCCTGAGTTGAAAGAGTTAAAGGAACAGTTGCAGGATTTGCTTGAGAAGGGTTTCATTAGACCCAGTGTCTCACCTTGGGGTGCGCCGGTGTTATTTGTCAAGAAGAAGGATGGGTCGATGAGAATGTGTATTGATTACCGGCAATTGAGCAAGGTAACAATCAAGAATAAGTATCCACTGCCGAGGATTGATGATTTTTTCGACCAGCTTCAGGGTGCCAGGGTGTTTTCAAAGATTGACTTGCGATCTGGCTACCATCAGTTGAGGATTAGGGCATCCGATGTCCCTAAGACAGCCTTCCGCACTCGGTACGGGCATTATGAGTTCTTGGTTATGTCATTCGGGTTGACAAATGCCCCAGCAGCTTTCATGGACTTGATGAACCGAGTGTTCAGGCCTTATTTGGATTCATTCGTGATAGTTTTCATTGATGATATATTGATATGTTCCCGCAGCCAGGAGGAGCACGAGCAGCACCTTAGAGTGGTTCTTCAGACTCTGAGGGATAGTCAGTTATATGCCAAGTTCTCCAAGTGTGAGTTCTGGCTGAGTTCAGTTGCATTTCTGGGTCATGTTGTATCAGCAGAGGGTATTCAGGTGGACCCAAAGAAGATAGAGGCAGTCAAGAACTGGCCTAGACCAGCATCAGCTACAGAGATCCGGAGTTTCTTGGGGTTGGCAGGCTACTATCGACGGTTCGTAGAGGGGTTTTCATCCATTGCAGCCCCGATGACCAGATTGACCCAGAAGGGTGCCCAGTTCAGATGGTCGGATGAGTGTGAGGCGAGCTTTCAGAAGCTCAAGACAGCTCTGACTACGGCACCGGTGTTGGTTTTGGCCACAGGTTCAGGGCCTTATACAGTCTAATGTGATGCTTCCCGTGTTGGGCTTGGAGCAGTGTTGATGCAGGATGGCAAGGTCATTGCCTATGCTTCGATGCAGTTGAAGATTCATGAGAAGAACTATCCGGTTCATGATTTGGAGTTGGCAGCCATAGTTCACGCATTGAAGATTTGGAGGCATTATCTGTATGGCGTGGCATGTGAGGTGTTCACGGATCACAAGAGTCTTCAGTACTTGTTCAAGCAAAAGGAGTTGAATTTGAGGCAGAGGAGGTGGTTGGAGTTGTTGAAGGATTATGATATCACCATTCTATATCATCCGGGGAAGGCCAATGTGGTGGCCGATGCATTGAGTAGGAAGTCAGCCAGTATGGGCAGTCTTGCTTATATTCTGGTCGGTGAGAGGCCGCTTGCCTTGGATGTTCAGGCCTTAGCCAACCAGTTCGTGAGGCTGGATGTTTCTGAGCCCAGTCGTGTGTTAGCTTGCACGGTAGCTCTGATCGGAATATGATGATCCCCATTTGCGTGTCCTTAGAGACATGGTGCAGCGTGGAGGTGCCAGGCATGTTACCTTAGATGATGATGGAGTTTTGAGATTGCAGGGTCAAGTATGTGTGCCTAATGTGGATGGGCTCCGAGAGTTGATTTTGGAGGAGGCCCGTAGCTCCCGGTACTCTATTCATCTAGGCGCCGCGAAGATGTATCAAGATTTGTGGCAGCATTACTGGTGGCGTAGAATGAAGAAGGATATCGTAGCATATGTGGATCGTTATTTGAATTGCCAGCAGGTTAAGTACGAGCATCAGAGGCCTGGTGGTTTATTTCAGAGGATTGAGCTTCCCGAGTGGAAGTGGGAGCGGATTACTATGGACTTTGTTACTGGACTTCCGCTGACTCGGAAGAAGTTCGATGCAGTTTGGGTCATTGTTGATAGGCTGACCAAGTCAGCACATATCTGGGAGATTGTTCACCTTCATGGTGTGCCCGTATCTATCATTTCGGACTGGGGTACGTAGTTTACCTCGCGCTTCTGGAGAGCAGTTCAGTGAGAGTTGGGCATACAATTTGAGTTGAGCACAGCATTTCATCCCCAGACGGATGGTCAGTCCGAGCGGACTATTCAGATTTTGGAGGATATGCTCCGAGCTTGTGTTATCGACTTTGGAGGCTCGTGGGATCAGTTCTTGCCTTTAGCGGAATTTGCCTACAACAACAGTTACTAGTCGAGCATTCAGATGGCTCCTTATGAGGCCTTATATGGTAGGCGGTGTCGGTCTCCGGTTGGATGGCTTGAGCCGGGAGAGGCTCGGTTGTTAGGTACGGATCTGGTTCAGAAGGCCTTGGACAAGGTCAAGATCATTCAGGATAGGCTTCGTTCAGCTCAGTCCAGGCAAAAGAGCTATGCAGATTGTAAGGTTCGAGATGTAGCTTTCATGGTTGGTGAGCGGGTATTGCTTCGAGTGTCGCCTATGAAGGGCGTGATGAGATTTGGGAAGAAGGGCAAGCTTAGCCCTAGATTCATTGGTCCGTTTGAGATTCTTGATCGAGTGGGAGAGGTGGCTTATAGACTTGCATTGCCGCCTACCTTATCAGCCGTGCATCCAGTGTTTCATGTGTCCATGCTTCGGAGATATCACGGCGATCCAGCCCACGTGTTAGATTTCAGCACTGTCCAGTTGGACAAGGACTTGTCTTATGAGGAGGAGCCGGTAGCTATTCTATACCAGCAGTTTCGTCAGTTGAGATCCAAGAGTTTCCCTTCTGTTCGTGTTCAGTGGAGAGGTCAGCCTCCTGAGGCATCGACCTGGGAGTCCGAGTCCGATATGTGGAGCTATTATCCTCATCTTTTCCCCGACTCAGGTACTTCCTTCTTCTGTCCGTTCGAGGACGAACGGTTGTTTTAGAGGTGGAGAATGTGATAACCCAAAAGGGGTCATCACCTGTTTTAATTAGTTTTGTGCTTCCGAGGCCTTGAAAACCTCATTTAGAGTCACCTTGATTTGCGTGCGCAGTATGGGCGCGTAGACGGAAAGCTTAAATGTGACATTTTGTGAAAAAAAATTGCTAAGTTTTAACCTTGAAATGAATAAATTTGACTTCGGTCAACATTTGGGTAAACGGACCCGGACCCGTGATACGACTGTCCCGGAGGGTCCGTAGGAAAATATGGGACTTGGGTGTATGCCCGGAATCGAATTCCGAGGTCCCAAGCCCGAGATATGAATTTTTAAGTGAAATTGTTTTCTGAAAATATCCAAGGAAAATTGAAATGAAATCTGATTTGAAAGTAATGGTATCGGGCCCGTATTTTGGTTCCGACGCCCGGTACAGATCTTATATGTGATTTGAGTCATTCCTGTGAAATTTGGTTAAAAACGGACGTCGTTTGGCGTGATCCGGACCCTAAGCGGGAATTTGATGTTTAAAGGAGATTTTGGAAATATCATTGATCTTGAGGTTTAATTCGATGCTCATGATGTTATTTTGGGGATTTGATTACACGAATATGTTCGTAAGATGTTTTTGAGGTTGTGTGTATACCTGGATTAGAGTTTTGAGGGCTCGAGTGAGTTTCAAGTAGGTTCCGGGATGCCTTAGACTTAAAAGATCAGATGTTGCAGGTTCAGGAAATATTGCAGGTCTCTGAACCCTCTTGCGCGGTCCGCGAGGAATCGCGTGCGGCCGCGGAGGGGCCAGCACGACCGCGATCGCCTTTGAGCGGTCCGCGGTGGATGTTGTGTCGGCCGCGGTCGGCTTTGTGCGGTCCGCACGGGGCTATGATCTGCAGGTCTTCAGGGAGGCCTGTGCGGCCGCGGTCCTTTTTGTGCGGTCCGCACAGGGAGTATCACAGGGGTATAAATACACGAAAATTTCAGTTATTTTTCACTTTTCAAAACCCCAAAACATAAGAGGCAATTTTTCAAACAACCTTTCTTCTCCAAAATGATTGGTAAGTGATTTCTAACTCATTTTCTTCACCCCTCAACATCTTCTAACATGATTTCAACTTCAAATCAAAGATTTTCATGGGGAAATTGGGTATTTTGGGTAGAACCTAGGTTTTTCAAAAAAAATTGGGGATTTGGACCTCAATTTGAGGTTCGATTTCAAAACAAATTACATATTTGAGTTCATGGGGGAATGGGTAATTGGGTTTTGGTTCGAACCTCGGGTTTTGACCACGTGGGCCCAGGGGCGATTTTTTACTTTTTGGGTAAAACTTTGGAAAACTCATTTTCATGCATTGGGGTTGATTCATTTAGTGTTTATTAATGTAATTAAGTAATTTGTGATTAGATACGAGCGAATTGGCAGTGGAATCGCGGGGTAAAGCTATACTTGAGGCTTAAGTTGTGTGCAAGGCATTGAGCTAAGTGTTTGGTCTAACCCTAGCTTGAGGGACTAGGAGTTGAGTCTTATTTGCTAATTGCTTCAAGTTGAGTACGACGTATAGGCATGGTGATGAGTATCTATACGTTGGTGTCTAGCATGACCGTGAGTCTTTAAATTGTGAATATCTTGACTTCGTTGTATTTCTCTTGTCTTGGTGATGATTCCTATTTGTTGTGAAAAGCTTGTGAAAGGAAATTGTGACCTATGAACAACGAGGAGCATTGGCTCAAGTTATATTTCAATTGTGAACGTATATGAGATGGTTGAACCCCTTTGGAGCATTGGCTCAAGTGGTAAAGTGAGATATGAAATAAAAGTGAAAGGAAGAGAAAGAGTATTTAAATTGTTCCCTTGCCGGGATATTGTTGTTTATTGATTGTTTTCCCTTGCCGGGATGTTGAGATTATTGATGTTGTACCCTTGCCGGGATTTAGTTGTTCAATTGTGTTCCCTTGCCGGAATTTCTTTTATTATTTGGTTTATTCCCTTGCCCCTTGTTTGTGATTGTTGTTTGGGCGAGGAAGAGTGTTAAAGCACGAAGGGTGATGCCGTGCATTGTTTGTTTGTTGTGAGGAAAGAGTGTAAAGCACGAAGGGTGATGCCGTGCATTGTTTGCTTGTGGTGAGGAAAGAGAGTAAAGCACGAAGGGTGATGCCGTGCACACTTTATTATATCATTTCTTGGTGAGGATGAGAGTAAAAGCACGAAGGGTGATGCCGTGCACACTTTATTATATCATTGCTTGGTGAGGAAGAGAGTAAAAGCACGAAGGGTGATGTCGTGCACTTGTTGCTTTCTGTTTCTTTATTAATGTCTGAGTTGTGTTGTTTCCTTCGTTACTGCACGACTTTTACTTGAAATTGTTATTTTCCCCATAGCATGCTCCCCCTCCCATATTAATTACTTGTCTCTGTATTTCGATTCCGCTGTATATGTATATATAACTGCACAGGTTTATGTGGTAGTCCGGTCTAACCTCGTCACTACTTCGCCGGGGTTAGGCTAGGCACTTATCAGCACATAGGGTCGGTTGTGCTGATGCTACACTCTGTGCTCTTTTGCACAGATCCAGGTGTTGGAGCATCTTACGGTGCGCAGCAGTAGTTAGTGAGCCGACCTTCAGTCCACGAGACTCCGAGGTAGCGTTGCTGGCGTCTGCAGGCCCGGCGTCTCTTCTTTCAGTTTTCATGTTCTGTTGACATTTGTATTCGAGACAGACTATGTCCTTTATTTCAAACTCTTATTTGTAGTAATCCTAGATAGTCCGTGTATTGTTGTGACACCAGGTGCTGGGTAGAGACTTGTATTGGCTTTCTAGATGCTGTTTCTATATTTAGTTCAGACTTCCGCTAAATTTTACTTTCCACTGTCTTTTAACTGCTTATTCATTGATAATTTAATTGTAAATCATGTATAAAACGAGATAGGCTGATGTTTGCAAAGGTTCTTGGTTTGCCTAGCTTCCACGAGTAGGCGCCATCACGACTTCCGAGGGTGGGAAATTCGGGTCGTGACAAGATTGGTATTTGGTAGGACTCTGCTCATGATCCAAATATAGTTATTTCAAATTATGCAGAACCGTGTTATCTTGATGAACCAGGTTCTTCACTGATAATTCTCTTGTGTGAGTCTAAATTTGCCAAAATAGAGAAAATATCATTAGTGATTAATGAGTCATTTTAACACATGGCACAAGAGTATACTATGGAAAGTATGAGACTAAGCAAGATTTAATCTAACTATACAATTTACTGACTTCCTAACCAAAATTTGTTTTTCAAATTTTTTTTTTTAATTTTTTTTCGTTTAACCTTGAACTGGTCCTTTTAGGTGATCTTAATCATCCCTAATTCCAACTTGTTCCTCTCAAAGTGATCTCTACTTAAGGCTTTTGTGAAGATGTCAGCAATTTGCTTGTCAGTAGCACAAAACTCCACAGTGATCAAGCCTTTCTCATAGTTGTCCCTAAAAAAAATAGTGTCTAACATCTGTGTGCTTAGTTCTCTTATGATGAACCGGATTCTTAGTCATCCTAATAGCACTAGTGTTATAACAGAAAATAGGATTGCAACCAACTTCAATGCCAAAATCTATCAGCTGATGTTTGATCCATAGCAATTGAGCACAATCATGAAGCAGCAGCAACATACTCAGCATCAGCAGTAGATAAGGGCACTGAATTTTTCTTTTTAGTATCCCATGACACAAGACATGAACAAGGAAGTGTGCCATACCTGAGGTGCTCTTCCTATCCACTAGGAAACTTGCATAATCAGCGTTAGCATATCCCACTACGTTAAAATTACTACCTTTTGGATACCAAAGGCAAAGGTCAGTGGTGCCTTTCAAGTATCTCAATATTCTCTTTACATTAGTCAAGTGGGACTCCTTTGAATTTGCCTGAAATCGAGCACAAAGACCTACACTGCACACAATGTTAGGTCTGCTAGTAGTGAGATATAAAAGAGAACCAATCATTCCCCTATACAACATCTGATCAACAGATGAACCAGGTTCATTTATATCCAATTTCGTGGATGTTGCAATAGGAGTTTCAATTTCTTTGGATGTTCCTTCCTGGTTTTGTTACTGAGGAATAGGTTCATGGACAGGTTCCCTCGAGGTTAGAGGACCAGTTCCTCTCTAGTCAGTTCCCCCTGTCATGTTGCCCTGGGTGGAGGGACCTGTTCCATCACCTGTTCCTTCTAGTGATGCATCTTCAGGCTGGACTGTGGTTTCACCATTTGAATTTCTTATCAGCCCAATCTCTTCATTATCATGTTCCTGCTTCCCCGTTGCACAAGCCTCACAAACTTTGTCTTCCTTGAACTTGATGTTAGGCAGCCCTATCACCAGATCCTTGGAGACTAATTTGTTGTGTTGACTCGGACTTGCATGTCCAAGTCTCTTGTGCCAAAGGAGGGGATCATTGTCCAACCCACTTAAGCAAGTGAGTTCATTTTCTGAAAGTGTGGACAAATCTACAATATATGTATTGTTTACTCTTTTTCCCTACAAAACAATCTTGTCAGTGGTAAGATTAATCACAAAACATTTGGTAGAGGTGAATGCTACCAAGTTACCTCTATCACATAATTGTGATACACTGATTAGTCTGTACTTTAGGCCATCTATCAAGTAGACATTCTCAATAGAGTGAGAATCAGTCTTACCTTCCTTTCCAACCCCAATGATCTCACCTTTCTTCCCATTTCCAAAGGAGACATTACCTCCTTTGAGGTCCTCAAGTGAAAGGAACTGGTTCTTGCTTCCTGTCATATGCTTTGAACAGCCACTATCCATGTACCATATTTGGCTGCTCCCCTTCACTTGGACCCGCAGAAGGAAATCAGGGGTTAGTCTTAGGAACCCAAACTAGTTTGGGTCCCTTTCTATAGGCAAAATGGTGAATCAGATTCTTTTTAGCCCAACCTGGCAGCCTATTTTTCCCTTGAACAAATTCTTTATTCTTTTGACTAGCCTTTTCTTTTGCAATACATTCACTTTTATAATGACCAGTTTTACCACAGTGTGTGTAAATTATGTTCTCAGGAAGCGTGAGGTACTTGCTTTTGGGATCCCACTTTGGTGCAGGGGTCCTGTAGCCAAGTCCTCTCTTATTGCTACTATGGTGTTCATGTAGCCATGAAAGTGCATCGGAGGACCTATTCCATTTACAGGTTCTGTCTAGCTCGTGCTTAACCTTGTTTAGATCCTCTTTAAGGACTCTTATCTACTCATCTCTTTTGTACAACTCATCTTTCATTTTTCCTAGGTTTTCTTCTAATGTGAGTTGTGTGTGATCAACTTTCTTTTTACATGTCCCTAATTTCAATTTTAGATTTTCATATCTTAGCTCTAGGACAGTGGTGTCAAGTTCATGAACCTGGTTCTTTAACTCAGCATTTTTACTATCACTTTCACTAGCCCTAAGTTCCAAATTTTTGCACTTAGCTTTCAAAATCACACACTCCTTAGACAGCTGTTTGTTTTCATTGTTTAGATCCTCAGATTCATCAATGAAATCCAGGAGTAACTCAGATAGCCTTTCTTTAGACAAAAATTTAATCTTATCTTTGAGATGGATTATACTTACCTCTGATTCCTCATCGGATTCTCCAATTGCCATAAGTGCTTGTTCATCTCCATCTTCATCCTGTGAGTCCTCATCTGAGCTTTCTCCCCAGGCAGCAACCATAGCCTTTGTTGATCCTTTGTTCTTCTTAGGTTGAACCTGTTCCTTCTTCCTGTTCCTTCGTTCAGCTCTTTTCTTCTTCCATTCAATTTCCCATTGAGTGAAGTTTTTGATGTGCTGATCAGTCTTCTCACACTTGTAACACCCCTCATTGGTTTGTTTTTCAGGAACCCTTGGTTTGCTGTAGCTTCCACTTCTTGAAGGACCCTTTCCTCTCATTAGGTACTTCTTGAAGTCCTTTGTGATCATGGTCATTTCATCCTCCTCTAGATCAGCACCTTCAGTGATTCTGAATGCCATGCTCCTTTCCTTCTTGGGTGCATCCATCTTCATGGTTTGCCTTCTAAGTTCATAGGCAGTGAGATTTCCAATTAGCTCATCCAACTTAAGAGTGGCAATGTTCTTTGATTCCTGAATAGCTGTGATTTTGCTTTCCCAAGAGATTGGCAGTACCCTTGTCAAAATCTTCTCAACTTTGTCTTCTTCAAGAATAACCCTTCCAAGAGACTTAAGTTCATTTGTCAGTGTGGTGAACCTTGTATACATCTCTTGGATGGTTTCCCCTTCCTTCATGGTGAAATTCTCATATTGAGAATACAGCAGTGTTCCTCTGGACCTCTTCACTTGAGGTGTTCCTTCATGTGCAACTTGCAAAGTATCCCAGATTTCCTTAGCAGTGGTACAACTTTGAATTCTACTGTACTCATCTGGACCAAGTCCACACACAAGCCATTTCTTGGCCTTAGCATTTTTCTCCCATTTTCTTAAATCCTCAGTAGTGCAGTCAGCTCTAGTTTTTGGCACATCCACTCCTTCAGCATTCTTCTTTGTAGTTGCTAGAGGACCATCAGTGACTATGTCCCAGAGTTCATAGTCTTCTCCTATGATGTGATCCCTCATCCTGTTCTTCCACCAAGAATAGTACTGACCATTGAAAAGTGGAGGCCTAACAGTGGATTGCCCTTCCCAGTTCCCAGGTGGTGCACTCATGTTGATCTTTTCCTAAGGTGTTAGCCTCTTCAAGGATAACCTGCTCTGATACCAATTGATGTTCTAAACGTCAATACCACACAAGAGGGGGGGTGATTTGTGTGGTACTCAATTTTTCGCTTAAACTGCTTCTGGAAGGACCTGGTTCTTCTAGGTGTACTTATTACTACTGTTTGCGGAATTAAAAGTACATAAAATAAAGAACACAGAGATTTTTACGTGGAAAACACCTGGCTCAAAAGGTGAAAAAACCACGACCTACTACTCAGTAGGATTTTCCCAAACTTCCACTAAAATCACTAAGCCAAAACAGCATTTACAAAACTCTTTGTAAACCTAAGGATTAACTCTAATCCCGTTGTAGCAACCAGCCTCTAACTGCTGCGACAACTTCAAGTTAACTCTAACTTGAATACTCAAAATACCTATTACAATTGCTTCTAGATAAAGCTGAAAGGTACAATATAAAACACCTACTACAATTGAACTAGAAATAAAGAAAGACACATAAAACTCTTTATGGAGCTGGTTCTTCAATCTGGTTCATGTAGCTTCAGGTTTGCACACTTGAATCACACACGAACTGCTTGCAAAAAGCCTTGCTATTTTGCTCCCAATTCATGTTTAACTTCTGCGTTTTTGTGCAACGCTATAATGTGAGAACATCTTGCAATTTATAGAGTTAGTAGATGAAGAAATAACTAGAGTTCTGATGCAACTCTTCCTTGGTGGAAGAGTTCTAGTTGATTTCAACTTCTAACTCCTTCCCTGTCATGGATAGTGTTCTCTTTGAGTAAGGAGTCCTTCTCTTTATCAATTATGCAACCTTTTCGATCAGGAGATATTAAATACACCAAGTTAAGCTTATCTCCTTCATGTGCATCCCACATGCTTGAATCTGCCCGTTTTTGTGCACCTGAGGGATGGACCTGGTTCATGTCTGAGTTCCTTTGTCAGTCTTCAAAACTAACCTTTACTTGGGCCAACAGGATCACTAGGATCTATTCCAAAATTAGCGACAGTTTTGACATTTGCAGTAACATCAGTTGCATCGCCTTGATCGGTAACAACCATATCGAATTTGAAGAGATATATAGTAAAATTGAAGATGAGAAACCAATAACCTAGATCGAGGGTGAAATGAGACACTTACACTGTATGAATTGAATGATATTAGGGCACAATCGAGAAATCTTCTCAGACTAAGAGACGACTGAGACGATTGGATCGAAGGTCTCTATGCTATGATACCATGTCAATTTACACCATGAGTGAGTGATTCGTGTCTTGACTAAGCTCCATTGAAGAATTTTAGAAGCTTCACGTGAGAGAGGGGAAGTCTGGTTTCAGAAATGAGAGAATGAATTGTGTATTAGCATTGCTATGTAACAGCGTATATATACACGAGTACCAGACAAGATCAACTAACTCTAACTATCAGCTAATTGACAGCTAAGCTAAGCCACTAACTAACTAACTAACTAACTGTAACTAACTGTACAACACGTAAAGCTAAAAGTACAAGACAATAAAAGCTAGACATAGAAGAATATAACATAAATACAACTCAATAGATATAATAACATTTTAAACTTAGCACTACAAAAAGGCGAAGAGATTAGGTCGGATAATAATCCTCGGTTAGAATATATCAATAGATAAGAATTATAGAAGTATGAAAGTTAAATTTTGATGACTTGTGTCAATTATCATAATCTATTTTTTAGCGTGTATGATGACCCGGCCGATCGTCTTAAGAATTAACGCCCTGATCCCCTATTAACTGCATTCCCTGAGTATATTTCTGCTATTTTAATTTGCCGGGATGTTCGGTTTTAATTTTTGGTGAGCTTTGGGACACTTAGCCCCTAAATGAGAGCTTAAGTGTTGAAAAGTTGACTGTAGTTGGAATAGTGTGATGATGGCCTCGGAATGGAAATCTGATGGTTCCGTTAGCTCCGTTGGGTGATTTCGGACCTAGGGGCATGTTCGGATTGTGTTTTGGAGGTCCGTAACTAATTTAGGCTTGAAATGCCGAAAGTTGAATTTTTGAAGATTCCGGTTCAATAATGAGATTTTGATCTGAGGGTCGGAATGCAATTTCGGAAGTTCAAGTAGCTTTCTAGTGTTGAATGTGACGTGTGTGTAAAATTTCAGGTCATTCAGACGAGGTTTGATAGACTTTTTGATCAAAAGCATGTTTTTAGAGTTTTTGGAATTCTTAGGCTTGAATCCGATGAAAAATAGGTGTTTTGATGTTGTTTTGAGCGTTCCGAAGGTTGGAGCAAGTTTGAATGATGTTATGGGATATGTTGGTAAGTTTGGTTGAGGTCCCGGGGTCCTCGGGTGTGTTTCGGATACTCAACGGACCATTTTTGGACTTGGAAAGATTGCAGATTTTTCTGCTGTTGTGTTGCAGAGAAAACATTCATCGCGTTCGGGAGAGGGTCTCGCGTTCGCGTCGAGCATCTGGGTGAAGCAGCTAATTTGTGCTTCGCATTTGCGATGATGTCCCGCGCTCGCGAAGGTAAGGACCCGTTGGTCTTCGCGTTCGCGACATGGTCCTCGCATTCACGTAGGGTCTGCCAGTGTAAGCTACGCGTTCACGAGTGGACCTCGCATTCGCAAAAGAGGAAATTGGCCTGTAGGATCTTTGTGCATCGCGTTCGCGAGTTACCCGGCGCGTTCGCGTAGGTTAGTGAAGCTGAGGCATCGCGTTCGCGATGGTGTGATCGCGTTCGCGAAGGAAAGTTTTGGTCAATGGAATTTTCGTGCTTCACGAACGCGAGGCTTTGACCGCGTTCGCGAAGAAGGATTTAAATGCCTGGGCAGAATGATTTAAAAGGACTATTCCGCGATTTTTAGCCTAAGTTCCTCCATTTTTAGGCGATTTTGAAGCTTTTTGAAGAGGGATTCAAGGAGAATCACTTGGAGGTAACATTCTTGACTTTATAACTCGTTTTTATGTAACTAAAGACCTAATTAGTGGTGGAAAATTTGGGAAAAATGGGTAATTAGGGCTTGAGATTAAGAGACCTTAAAAGGGGTATTTGAGGGGTCAATTGAACTCCGATTTCGGTGTTCTTGTTATGCATAGACTCGTGAGAGTGTGAGGATTCTGAAAATATAAATTTTACCCGATTCCGAGACGTGGGCCCGAGGGGCGTTTTGGTTATTTTACCTACTTTCGTGTATTAGCTTAGAATTAAATTGTAGAATCAGTTACTTGAAGTGTTATTTACAATATGCAATTGAATTGAATAGATATGGTCCATTTGGAGTCGAGTACTCGTGGCAAAGACGTGGTATTGGGTTGATTTTGAGCTGGTTCGAGGTAACTGGCTTGGCTAACCTTGTGTGGGAGACCTTCCCCTTAGGATTTGGTATATTTGGTAATTGAAATGCCTTGTACGTGAAGTGACGAGTGTGTACTTGTGCTAATTGTTGGAAATTCGATTTTCATTAAGTAATTACTAGTATGTTCCTTTCCTATTTTTATTACCCGCTTTATTAAGCCTGTTTCTAGCTTAGGAAAAGCATGTCTAAGTGATTTAATTGCTTCATTAGCTCAAGCTGCCTTACCTGCATTCTGTGCAGCATGCTAGGCTAGGATTACTTGTTTGCCTTAATATGGAATTTGCCATTTCTGAATATTTTCCTGTTGCTGCTGTGAATTTACTTTGGGACTACGGATGTGGGATTCCGGTAGATCCCCCTTGTCTGTTTATTTGCGACTATGGATGTAGGATTCCGGTAGATCCCTCTTGTCTGTTTATTTGGGACTACGGATGTGGGATTCCGGTAGATCCCCCTTCACAGTTATATGGAACTACAGGACTGCACCCGGTAGATTCCCCCAGTACTGGGTATTTATATTTAGGGACTACGGATCGGGATTCAGGTAGATTCCCGTGCACTGATAGTTGGACTACGGGACGGTATCCCGAGAGATCCTTCGGATATATATGAGGGACTATGAGACGGTATCCCGGGAGATCCACTAGATAGTTGTAATTGGGACTACAGGACGGTATCCTGGAAGATGCCTCGTTGTTATCTCTGTGTTGAGCTGTATTTCTTTCCTGTGATTTATTGTCTCTGTTCTAGTTGTTGATGTTCTTTCAATCCTATGTTATTTCTTACTGTTGCAATTATTTATACTATTTTATTCCATACTGTTAACCCTTATATCTTATTTAATCTCAGTAGGGCCCTGACCTTCCTCGTCACTACTCGACCGAGGTTAGGCTTGGCACTTACTGAGTACCGCTGTGGTGTGCTCATGCCCTTTCTGCGCATGTTTTTCATGTGCAGATCCATGTACTTCGACTCAGTCCTATCACCTTTGAGGCGAGGCGACTGCTCTAGCGACTTCGAGGTATATCTGCCGCGTCCGCAGACCGAGGAGTCCCTTTCTATTCTTGCTTTTCAGTATTAGCCCTTCTGTATTTCTGTTCCTTGTTAGACATTCTGGAGTTAGAGCTATGTAGTAACCTTAGCTTGTGATTCGTGGGTTTCCAAGTCTTGGATTTATGTAATGGTTTGAGAGTTAAATATTGTGTATGCCGAGCGGCACATTTAAACGTTGTTTATTACTTATTTCTATTTTAAATTGTTTTACTTCCGCAAATTTAGTTTTCTTCCGCAATTTAGGCTTACCTAGTCGTAGAGACTAGGTGCCGTCATGATGGTTCACGGAGGGTGAACCCGGGTCGTGACAAGTTGGTATCAGAGCTTTAGGTTCATAAGAGTCATGAATCACAAGCCGGTTTATTAGAGTCTCGCAGATCGGTACGGAGACGTCTGTACTTATCTACGAGAGGCTATGTAACCGTTAGGAAAATTCCACTTCATTTGATTTCCCTGTCGTGCAAAATTTTGATATCACAATCCTAAACCTCTGTCTTCCATTCTCTCACAGATGGTGAGTACACGTGCTACCCGAGATGATCAGGCACCCGCGCCCCCTACTGCAGCCGTCAGAGGCCGGGGTCAGGGTAGAGGCCGAGGACGCGCCCGTGGTGTTGCCAGAGCACCCACGCGATCTGCCACGGAGGGGCCACCAACAGCTCCAGCCGAAGTCCAGGCACTTGATACGCCTACTGCTACTACTACTCCAGCACTTCAGGAGACCTTAGCGCAGTTCCTGAGCATGTTTGGTACATTAGTTCAGGCGGGGTTGATTCAGGTTGTACCAACTACTTCACAGATCGGGGGAGGGACCCAAGCTCCCGCCTCCCCCACTCCAGAGCAGCAAGTTCTCATTAGTCGAGTTCCAGATGTCATAGCAACACAGCCTGTGGTCCTAGTTCAGCCGGTGGTGAGGACCTCTCGCTGGGCAGAGGACAGACGAGGTAAGGAAAGAGAGTATAGGGAAGTGAGGAGACCTCGTAGACTGTAGAGATGCACTGGTCCTTATTTTGGGGGAAGAGTACGGCATGGTAGAGGTTTTGTGGGTTAGCCAGCTCAATTTGCGTCTCAGACTTCACTCAGTGTTTCAGGGGTTCAGGGGTCTCAGAGTACCCGTGCCGCACAGTTTCCACTGCCACGTCAGCCGCGAGGTTGCTTTGAGTGTGGTGACATACGCCATCTGGTGAGGTATTTCCCTAGACTTGGGAGAAGTGCACCTCCACAGACTTCTCAGCCACATCGTGCCCCGCAGAGTCCTCAGGCTATGGTTACAGCTCTAGTTGCCACCCTACCTGCTCAGCCAGTTAGAGGTGGAGGTCGGGGAGGTAGAGGTCGCCCTAGAGGGGGAGGCCAGGCCAGATACTATGCCCTTCCTGCCCGTACCGAGGCTGTTGCCTCTGATTCTGTCATCACAAGTATTATACTGGTTTGTCACAGAGATGCATCGGTTCTATTTGATCCAGGCTCCACTTATTCTTATGTGTCTTCTTATTTTGCTCCGCATTTGGGTGTATCTCGGGATTCTTCGGGTTTCCCCGTTTATGTGTCTACTCCTGTGAGAGATGCTCTTGTTGTGGACCGCGTTTATCGGTCGTGTTTGGTTACTCTCTGTGGTTTTGAGACCAAAGCCGATTTATTGTTGCTCAGCATGGTAGATTTTGACATTATCTTGGGCATGGACTGGTTGTCGCCCCATTATGCTATTATTGATTGTCACGCCAAAATCGTGACGCTGGCTATGCCCGATGTACCACGTGTTGAGTGGAGGGGTACTTTAGATCACACTCCCAGTAGAGTTATTTCTTTTCTTAAAGCTCAACGTATGGTTGAGAAGGGGTGTGACGCGTATTTAGCCTATATGAGAGATGTCAGTGTTGATACCCCTTCAGTTGATTCAGTCCCAGTAGTACGATATTTTTCTGATGTGTTTCCAGCTGACCTTCCGGGCATGTCGCCCGATAGAGATATTAATTTTTGCATTGATCTGTTGTTGGGCACTCAGCCCATTTCTATTCCTCCGCATCGTATGGCTCCGTATGAGTTGAAGGAGTTGAAGGATCAGTTACAGGAATTGCTTGATAAGGGTTTTATTCGGCCCAGTGTATCACCTTGGGGTGCTCCTGTCTTGTTTGTGAAGAAAAAAAAGATGGTTCTAGGTGTATGTGTATTGATTATCGCCAGTTGAACAAGGTTACAGTGAAGAACCGTTATCCTTTGCCTCGTATTGATGATCTGTTTGACCAGCTTCAGGGCACACGGGTGTTTTCTAGGATTGACTTGCGCTCAGGTTACCATCGGTTGAAGATTTGGGAGCCAGATATCCCGAAGACTGCTTTCAAGACTCGGTATGGTCATTACGAGTTCCTTGTTACGTCATTTGGGCTGACCAATGCCCCAACAGCCTTTATGCATTTGATGCACAGTGTATTCCGGCCATATCTTGACTCTTTTGTCATTGTCTTTATTGATGACATTCTGGTGTATTCCCGGAGTCGGGAAGATCATGAGCAGCACCTGAGGACAGTGCTTTAGACTCTGAGGGAAAAGAAGTTATATGCAAAGTTCTCGAAATATGAGTTTTGGTTGGATTCAGTGGCATTCTTAGGCCACGAGGTATCGAGTGAGGGTATTCAGGTGGATCCAAAGAAGATAGAAGTCATGCAGAGTTGGCCCAGACCATCCTCAGCTACAGAGATCCGTAGTTTTCTTGGCTTGGCGGGATATTACCGACGTTTTGTTGAGGGGTTTTCATCGATTGCAGCCCCTATGACCAGACTGACCCAGAAGGGTGCTCTGTTCCATTGGACGAAGGAGTGTGATGCGAGATTTCAGAAGCTCAAAGACAGCTTTGACTATAGCCCTAGTTTTGTCATTGCCTACAGGTTCGGGGTCTTATACGGTCTATTGTGATGCCTCGAGCATTGGCCTCGGAGCGGTGTTGATGCAGGAGGGTAGGGTGATTGCCTACGCGTCCAGACAGTTGAAGATACATGAGAAGAATTACCCTGTTCACGACCTTGAGTTAGCTGCCATTGTTCACGCCCTGAAGATTTAGCGCCATTATTTATACGGGGTTCCCTGTGAGATTTATACTGACCATCGGAGCTTGCAGCATTTTTTCAAGCAAAAGGATCTAAATTTGTGCCAGAGGAGGTGGTTACAGTTGCTGAAGGATTATTATATCATTATTTTGCATCACCCGAGCAAGGCCAATGTGGTAGCCGATGCTTTGAGTCGTCGGGCAGAGAGTTTGGGGAGTTTGGCTTATTTACCAGCATCGGAGAGGCCTATGGCGATGGATGTTCAGGCCTTAGCCAGCCAGTTTGTGAGATTGGATCTCTGTAGCTGAGGATGGTCTGGGCCAACTCTGCACGGCCTCTATCTTCTTCGGATCCACCTGAATACCCTCACTCGATACCACGTGGCCTAAGAATGCCACTGAATCCAACCAAAACTCATATTTCGGGAACTTAGCATATAACTTCTCCTCTCTCTGAGTTTTGAAGCACAGTCCTCAGATGCTGCTCATGATCTTCCCGGCTCCGGGAATACTCCAGAATATCATCAATAAAGACAATGACAAACGAGTCGAGATACTGGACCGAAATATAACTATGACACTACAAATCGACAAGTAAACGGCGTGCGGTNCTTCTTTTCCCTCAGAGTCTAAAGCACTGTCCTCAGGTGCTGCTCATGATCTTCCCGACTCCGGGAATACACCAGAATGTCATCAATAAAGACAATGACAAAAGAGTCAAGATATGGCCGGAATACACTGTGCATCAAATGCATAAAGGCTGTTGGGGCATTGGTCAGCCCAAATGACGTAACAAGGAACTCGTAATGACCATACCGAGTCTTGAAAGCAGTCTTCGGGATATCTGGCTCCCGAATCTTCAAGTGATTCGGGGTCTTATACGGTGCTCTGTTCCATTGGACGAAGGAGTGTGATGCGAGAATTCAGAAGCTCAAAAACAACTTTCACTACAGCCCTAGTTTTGTCAGTGCCTACAAGTTTGGGGTCTTATACGGTCTATTGTGATGCCTCGAGCATTGTCCTCTGAGCGGTGTTGATGCAGGACGGTAGGGTGATTGCCTATGCGTCCAGACAGTTGAAGATACATGAGAAGAATTACCCTGTTCACGACCTTGAGTTAGCTGCCATTGTTCACGCCCTGAAGATTTAGCGCCATTATTTATACGGGGTTCCCTGTGAGATTTATACTGACCATCGGAGGTTGCAGCATTTGTTCAAGGCAAAGGATCTAAATTTGCGCCAGAGGAGGTGGTTACAGTTGCTGAAGGATTATGACATCATTATTTTGTATCACCCGGGCAAGGCCAATGTGGTAGCCGATGCTTTGAGTCGTCGGGCAGAGAGTTTGGGGAGTTTGGCTTATTTACCAGCATCGAAGAGGCCGATGGCGATGAATGTTCAGGCCTTAGCCAGCCAGTTTGTGAGATTGGATCTTTCGGAGCCCAGACGGATTCTAGCTTGCGTGGTTTCTCGGTCTTCCTTATTTGATCGTATCAGGGAGCGCCAGTATGATCACCCTCATTTTCTTGTCCTCAAGGACAAGGTTCAACGCGGTGATGCCAGAGATGTGACTATTGAGGATGCAGGGTCGGATTTGTGTACCCAATGTTGATGGGCTTCGGGAGTCGATTCTGGAGGAGTCCCATAGTTCGCGGTATTCCATTCATCCGGGTGCCGCAAAGATGTATCAGGATTTCAGGCAGCACTATTGGTGGAGGCGGATGAAAAAGGATATAGTTGAGTTTGTAACTCGGTGCCTCAACTGCCAGCAGGTGAAGTATGAGCACTAAAGACCAGGTGGATTGCTTCAGCAGATAGAGATTCCGGAGTGGAAGTGGGAGCAGATCACCATGGACTTTGTAGTTGGGCTCCCACGGACTTTGAGGAAGTTCGATGCCATTTGGGTGATTGTGGATCGGCTGACCAAGTCCGCGCATTTAATTCCTGTGTGTACTACTTATTCTTCGGAGAGGTTAGCGGAGATCTATATCCGGGAGATTGTTCGTCTGCATGGTATTCCAGTTTCCATCATTTCGGACAGAGGTACTCAGTTCCCATCACGGTTCTGGAGAGTCGTTCAGCATGAGTTGGGTACTCGGGTAGAGTTGAGTACAGCATTTCACCCTCAAACGGACGGACATTCCGAGCGCACTATTCAGATTCTTGAGGATATGCTCCGTACGTGTATGATCGAGCTTGGAGGGTCTTGGGATCGGTTCCTGCCATTGGCGGAGTTTGCATAGAACAACAGTTATCAGTCCAGCATTCAGATGGCACCATATGAGGCTTTATATGGTAGGCGGTGTAGATCTCCAGTGGGTTGGTTCGAGTTGGGTGAGGCTAGATTATTAGGCACAGACTTAGTTCAGGATGCTTTGGAGAAGGTTAAGGTGATTCAGGATAGACTCCGTACAGCCCAGTCCATACAGAAGAGTTACGCGGACCGGAAGGTTCGTGATGTTTCCTATATGGTTGGAGAGCGGGTTCTGCTTCGGGTTTTGCCTATGAAGGGCGTTATGAGATTTGGGTAGAAAGGGAAGCTGAGTCCGAGGTTTAGTGGTCCTTTTGGGATATTGCGGCGTGTTGGGGAGATTGCTTATGAGCTTGCCTTACCTCCCAGCTTGGCAGGAGTTCATCCGGTATTTCATGTTTCGATGCTCCGGAGGTATCACGGTGATTCGTCGCACGCGTTGGATTTCAGTTCAGTCCAGTTAGACAAGGATCTATCTTATTTTGAAGAGCTAGTGGCGATATTGGACAGGCAGGTTAGAAAGCTGAGGTCAGAGGTCATTGCTTCGGTAAAGGTTCAGTGGCGGGGTCAGCCGGTCGACGAGGCGACCTGGGAGACCGAGCAGGATATGCGCAGCCGTTACCCTCATCTTTTCACTACTTCAGGTATGTCTTTATGCTCGTTCGAGCACGAACAAATGTTTAAGTGTAGGAGGATGTGATGACCCGGCCAGTCGTCTTAAGAATTAACGCCCCGATCCCCTATTAACTGCTTTCCCCGAGTATATTTCTGCTATTTTGATTTGCCGGGATGTTCGGTTTTAATTTTTGGTGAGTTTTGGGACACTTAGCCCCTAAATGAGAGCTTAAGTGTTGGAAAGTTGACCGTAGTAGGAACAGTGTGAAGACAGCCTCTGAAGGGAAATCTGATGGTTCTGTTAGCTCTGTTGGGTGATTTCGGGCTTATGGGCGTGTTCGGATTGTGTTTTGGAGGTTCGTAGCTAATTTAGGCTTGAAATGCCTAAAGTTGAATTTTTGAAGTTCCCGATTTGATAGTGAGATTTTGATCCGAGGGTCAGAATGGAATTCCGAAAGTTGGAGTAGCTCTGTAGTATTGAATGTGACGTGTGCGCAAAATTTCAGGTCATTCCGACGAGGTTTGATAGACTTTTTTATCGAAAGCGTGTTTTTAGAGTTTTTGGAATTCTTAGGCTTGAATCCAATAAAAAATAGGTGTTTTGATGTTGTTTTGAGCGTTTCGAAGGTTGGAGAAAGTTTGAATAAAGTTATGGGATATCTTGGTAAGTTTGGTTGAGGTCCCGGAGGCCTCGGGTGTGTTTCGGATGCTCAACGGACCATTTTTGGACTTGGAAAGATTGCAGATTTTTCTGCTGTTGTGTTGCAGAGAAAACATTCATCGCGTTCGCGAGAGGGTCTAGCGTTCGCGTAGAGCATCTGTGTGAAGCAGCTAATTTGTGCTTCGCGTTCGCCATGATGTCCCGCGTTTGCGAAGGTAAGGACCCGTTGGTCTTCACGTTCGCGACATGGTCCTCGCGTTCGTGTAGGGTCTGCCAGTGTAAGCTACGCATTCGCGAGTGGACCTCGCGTTCGCGAAAGAGGAAATTGGCCAGTAGGATCTTTGTGCATCGCGTTCGCGAGTTACCCGGCGTAAAAGCATGTCTAAGTGATTAGGAAAAGCATGTCTAAGTGATTTAATTGCTTCATTTGCTCAAGCTGCCTTACCTGAATTCTGTGCAGCATGCTAGGCTAGGATTACTTGTTTGCCTTAATATGGAATTTGCCATTTCTGAATATTTTCCTGTTGCTGCTGTGTATTTACTTTGGAACTACGGATGTGGGATTCCGGTAGATCCCCCTTGTCTGTTTATTTGGGACTACGGATGTGGGATTCCGGTAGATCCCCCTGCACAGTTATATGGAACTACAGGACTGCACCCGGTAGATTTCCCCAGTACTGGGTATTTACATTTGGGAACTACGGATCGGGATTCCGGTAGATCCCCGCGCACTGCTAGTTGGACTACGAGACGGTATCCCAGGAGATCCTTCGGATATATTTATGAGGGACTACGGGACGGTATCCCGGGAGATCCATTGGATAGTTGTAATTGGGACTACAGGACGGTATCCTAGAAGATGCTTCGGTTGTTATCTCTGTATTGAGCTGTATTTCTTTCCCGTGATTTATTTTGTCTCTGTTCTAGGTGTTGATGTTCTTTCAATCCTATGTTATTTCTTACTGTTGCACTTATTTATACTGTTTTATTCCACACTGTTAACCCTTATATCTTATTTAATCTCAGTAGGGCCCTGACCTTCTTCGTCACTATCCGATCGAGAATACCGATGTGGTGTACTCATGCCCTTTCTGCGCATGTTTTTCATGTGCAGATCCAGGTACTTCGACTCAGTCTTATCACCTTTGAGGCGAGGCAACTGCTCTAGCGACTTCGAGGTATATCTGCCGCGTCCGCAGACCGAGGAGTCCCTTTCTACTCTTGCTTTTCAGTATTAACCCTTCTGTATTTCTGTTCCTTGTTAGACATTCTGGAGTTAGAGCTATGTAGTAACCTTAGCTTGTGATTCGTGGGTTTCCAAGTCTTGGATTTATGTAATGTTTGAGAGTTAAATATTGTGTATGCCGAGCGGCACATTTAAACGTTGTTTATTACTTATTTCTGTTTTAAATTATTTTACTTCCGCAAATTTAGTTTTCTTCCGCAATTTAGGCTTACCTAGTCGTAGAGACTAGGTGCCGTCACGATGGTTCACGGAGGGCGAACCGGGGAAGTGACAGTGTACACTTTCCTATTAAATTTTTTATTCAAATACCAGAACCTTTTTCGCAAGGCAAAACTAGGTTTTATTTCTTTAATCTTGAAATCTTGCTCTTTTCACATTCAATTGGCTATCGAAAATCTATTAACTAAAAAAATACACGGCCAAGGAGGCATTTATCTCTTCGGACATTTCAGAGAGAGCGCTTTATCGTTTTAATTGGTCTATCCAGTGAGAATCTAAATTAATCGGGTTAGAGGACTATGAATATCAAATAATTAAATAAAAAATTACCTTCTTTTGCGTTTCTTGGATAATAGTTTTCTACAAATGAAAACATTAAAACTTATCTATACCCAAAATTTACATTTAAGTATGATATTTTTTGATTGATGTGAATATCATGTCTCAGTAAATATTTCTCCCACTACATTAGTGATTTTCATTTTCTTGTCAAACCTATGGCCTAATTCGGTGATCCCTATGATCCTATGTATCTTCTCTACATCTCTGTTACTACGTAGTCTTCATTAACATCCAAAATTGTTAAGTTTCATGCATTCCATTTAAATGCACGTAATTTCTTGCCGTATGCATTTTATGGATATTCATAGCCCCCTATATAATCTAGGTCTCAACTTGGCAAAGCCAAATACAGTAATTATTTTCCTAAAATGGCCGAAGAGATTGAGTATGATTTCAGCATTTATTTTATGGAAAGGTTAATAAAACCTTCGTCTAATAAGAAATAAAGGAGGTTAAATCTCGAGGTCTCAAATTTAAATCCTAGCTACTAGGTAAGGCATTGTTTATTTTATATAGAGTATAAATTATATATACTGATTGAGTAGTTTTTTATATTATCGATGAATTTTAATATATGATTATAAATTAGTTTCAATTTTTACAAGTTACCAATAAATACCTACAAAAAGATTTACGTGATTGTAATCTGATAGTGTAAATATTTTTACAACATCAGTTTATAGAACTTAAACTTATTTT
Source organism: Nicotiana attenuata (assembly GCF_001879085.1). Lineage (NCBI taxonomy): Eukaryota > Viridiplantae > Streptophyta > Magnoliopsida > Solanales > Solanaceae > Nicotiana > Nicotiana attenuata. The sequence goes on from NW_017673175.1 coordinate 99,087, forward strand.
TCTACGGAAAATTTTTATTTAATAGAAAGGATTTTTAATTGAGACATACCAAACACAATGGGTAAGGTGCCATAGTCAGTCATATATCATAGGTAACAACATAAGTCGATAAATCATGACCGTTAGATTGTGCACAACTTATAACATAAGAAATCATCCTGTTTCTAATATGATATGATAATGGGAGTCAACATTCAGACCATTTGAATAATTCTTTGGTCTGATATGCTGTATCATTAAAATTTAAAAATCGATAAAAACTAGGTTGGTTTGGTATTAGATAAAACAATGTTGGGACCTAAAAACCGGCAAGACGTAAACACATAGTGTATACAGTAGGGTTCGTCTACGACATGGTAGATCGGGCTCAGAACATGAGGGACTGAATATCGACCCCAAGTCTCACCGGGCAAGAACTCGAGATCAGAATGTCTGTCCTTGACAACATTGAGTCCGTAATCCCGGAATCGACCCTGACCCGAACGAGCACGAGGAAACATTGTCAGCATAGCCAAGAGAAGACCGAAATAATAGAAAGGCAAAATATCCGTGACTGGTCGGATATTACGGCGGGAATCTCGGCACGTATCAATAAGGAACCTGCAAATCAGCGAATCAAGAGATTTTTACCTTTTATAGAATTGTACCTAAAGTAGGACTCCCATACTATATAAAGGGAGTCTGATTACTGTTAGTTTCTCTTTAAGCTCTTATTCAGCTGTCTTGATATCGATTGAAGTTCATCCTGTTCAAGGGCAACTAACACCCCCCCCCCCCCCAAGGTTGTAACTGACCAATTCTTGTGGTTTGACTTTACTTTATCATTATCTTTTTCAATTACAATTTAATTTATCACTTTGTGCCAATTTAATCCACGTATCCTTCAATTCACTTACAAAGTCAATTGTTATCCGATTTTGAGGATAAACAATTGGGCATCCACCGTGGGGCTAAGGATAATAGTGGTTATTAACACAAATTTCCATAACACACACTACTTTACACTTGTTCTTTAAAATGCCTAAAATTTTAGGTTAAAGATCAAAATGACAAACTCACAATTAGCGCCCCTACCTGTTGATAATGAGTCTGGTCACCACGGTAAAAATAATAACATAGCGCCCGGTAACGAGGTACCGCCCGTTAATCCCATCGAAATTCCAGTCGGAGACCCGTTGGACACTAACTCACATGTGGCTATCGACACAAATCTTCCTACCGACCCCGAGAATAGCATCCGTGGTGGAGCTCGATCGGCAGCGCAAAATACTCAAAATAGTAGGGTGGACGGGATCAATTTACGGATGATCTTCAAAATGTTACAGGCTCAACAAGCGGCAATAGCTCAGCTATAGAACCAAAGCTGTGCACCGATCAGAACTGAACCCGATCTGTCCCGGGAAGTCGCCCGCAGGGACGAACCGGTCATAGAGAGGTCGAATGGAAAAGAATCGGTGACTAATCCCGAGATCATAAAAATGCTCGAAGAGCTGACAAAACAGATAGAATCAGGGGAGAAGAAAATCGAAACAAATGACAAAAAGGTGGAAACCTACAATTTCAGGGTCGACCAAATCCCGGGGGCGCCGCCGATACTGAAAGGCCTGGATTCCAAGAAGTTCGTGCAAAAACCATTCCCCCTGAGTGCGGCTCCGAAGCCGATCCCTAAAAAATTTCGCATGCCCGAGATTCCTAAGTGCAACGAAACGACGGATCCAAACGAGCACGTTACCTCCTACACATGTGCCATCAAAGGAAACGACTTAGAGGATGATAAGATCGAGTATGTTCTATTGAAGAAATTCGAAGAGTCCTTATCAAGGGAGCTATGATAAGGTATCACAACTTACTTCCTAATTCTATTGACTCATTTGTTATGCTTGCAGACTCTTTCGTGAAAGCACCGCCGGGTATCAAGGTCGAGACCAAGAAGTCGGACCTTTTCAAAGTAAGACCAAAGGATAATGAGATGCTTAGAGAGTTCGTCTCCCGATTTCAAATGGAATAGAAGAACCTGCCACTGGTCGCTGATGATTGGGTCATTCAATCTTTCACCCAAGGACTCAATGTTCGAAGCTTGCTGGCTTCACAACAGTTAAAACAAAATCTGATAGAATACCCGGCCATTACTTGGGCCGGCGTGCATAATTGGTAACAATAAAAAATCAGAGTCGAAGATGACCAACTTGGGGCCCCTTCGGGATCCATTTATCCCGTCAGAACTGTTGACGGAGTCAAGAGAGATATCGACCGTGAACCGAGGTCAAACAGGGATTGGCATCAACCTTACAATGGAGATCAAAGAATCAGTGGGTCAAGGCGGAATTCTATGCAAAGTGAAAGGAGAAGTGATCGAGGCCAGAGCAACCAGTGACTCATGAGCAAGAACAATTTTGACATGCCTCTCGGGCCTAAGGAAGCACCGAGGTTATCGTAATATAACTTTAACGTTGATGTTGCCGCCATTGTATCAGCTATCGGATGCATCAAGGACACCAAATGGTATCAACCTCTAAAATCCGATCCAGCCCAAAGGGTTCCTAACCAGATGTGCAAATATCATGGCACTCACGGCCACTGAATAGAAGATTGCCGACAGTTGAGAGAGGAAGTAGCCCGGCTATTCAACAGCAGGCACCTTCAAGAATCCTGAGCGACCGAGCCAAGAACTATTTCAGAAATAGGGATTCTAATAAACAGACCAAACAAGAAGAACCTCGACACGTCATTACCATGATCATCGGTGGGATCGATGTCCCTCAAGGGCCGCTGTTGAAACGCACTAGGGTATCCATCACAAGGGGAAAACATCCTCGATATTACATTACGAAAGGAACCTTGTCTTTCAATGACGAGGACACCGAAGAGATCATGCAGCCCCACGACAATGCACTCATAATATATGTACTGATAAATAAATCTCGAGTTAATCGTGTGTTAATTGATCTAGGTAAATCGGCCAACATCATCCGATCGAGGGTCGTAGAACAACTCGGTGTACAAGATCAAATCGTGCCTGCAGTCATAGTTCTAAACGGATTCAACATGGCATGTTAAACCACTAAGGGGAGATAACATTACAGTGAATGCCGCCGGGACTATCCAAGAAACCAAGTTTTATATGATCGAAGGAGACATGAGGTACATCGCTCTGCTCGGGAGGCCATGGATCCACAACATGATGGTAGTGCCCCCGACTCTACACCAAGTGTTAAAATTCCCAACACTGGGAGGGGTTAAAACATTCTACGGAAAGCATCCAGCCACAAAAGAAATGTTTGCGGTCGAAGAGGCGATTCTGATATTCGCACCTGCAACGACAAATGGGCCAAGTTCGGCCGCAAAGCAAGAAGCTAAATAGCAATTACCAACACCAGCCCCGACTCAATCGGAGAAATAGGGAACTGATGAAGACGATGACTACGGGTTACCAGGTATTTTACAGCCCCGATTTTTTCGATGCCACTAAATCGACGGTCGAGGTGATGGAACAGGTCATATTGATCGAGCATCTACCAGATCGAAAGGTATACCTAGGAACGGGGTTAAGTCCCAAGATAAGGAAAAAACTTATTCAATATCTTATAGCTAACATAGATTGTTTTGCTTGGTCCCACCTTGATATGACAGGGATCCCGCCGGAGATATCCATTCACAAGCTGAGCCTGGACCCGAAATTCCACCTGGTCAAGCAAAAGAGGAGACCCCAGTCCGAGGTCAAACATGCTTTCATCAAGGACGAGGTATCTAAACTCCTTAAAATAGGGTCCATTCGGTAGGTTAAATACCCGGATTGGTTAGCAAACGTAGTGGTAATCCCTAAAAAATGGAATAAATTAAGAATGTGAGTAGTCTATAAGGATTTGAATAAGGCATGTCCCATGGACTCCTTCCCCTTGCCCAAGATCGATAGCATGATCGATGCCACGGCCGGCCACGAGATCCTCAGTTTTCTCGATGCCTACTCCCGGTACAACCAAATACGGATGAACCCGGATGATCAAGGGAAAACCTCCTTCATTACTAAATACGGCACATACTGTTATAACGTGATGCCATTCGGACTAAAAAATGCTGGTGCTACTTATCAACGCCTAGTAAACCAGATGTTCGAGGAACAAATAGGAAAAGCGTTTGAGTTTTACATTGACGATATGTTGGTTAAGTCCCAGCAAGCAGAGGACCATTTAAAATATTTGCAGGAAACCTTCAGCATATTGAAGAAGTATAATATGAAGCTGAACCCGAAAATGTGCATTTGGAGTCGGATCAGGAAAGTTCCTCGGATTCATGGTATCTAACCGAGGTATCGAGATCAAACCCGACAAGATCAAAACCATCAAAGATATCACGGTTATGGACAATGTGAAGGCCGTGCAACGATTAACCGGACGCATAGCCACCCTGGGACAATTCATATCGAAGTTCTCCGATAAAAGCCACCTATTCTTCTCACTACTTAAAAAGAAGAATAACTTTTCATGGACCCCGAAGTGCCAACAGGCCTTGGAGGAGCTCAAGCGGTATCTATCGAGCCCACCGCTGCTTCACACGCCAAAGACAAATGAAACTATACCTATACTTGGTAGTATCAGAGATAGCGGTAAGTGGAGTCGTGGTCCGGGAAGAGCAAGGTACGCAATTTTCAATTTACTATGTTAGCATGACCTAAGGTGAGGCCGAAACTAGATGCCCTCACCTAGAAAAATTGGCACTCGTCTTGCTAAGTGCCTCTAGGAAGCTGAAATCATATTTTCAGTGTCATCCTATATGTGTTATGACTACTTACCTATTGCAAAATATAATACATAAACCTGAGCTCTCAAGGGCGTTTGGCCAAATAAGCCGTGGAAATTGATCAGGTCCAAGCTTGCACTGGTATGGAGTAGCGAGGGTGGTCGATGCAGTTTTAACCCAACTAGATCGGGATCGAAGCCACAGGGAGTTAATGATTGGAATTAGGTTTATATCTAAGATAGATGCGGGATTTGAGTCTAATTACACTTCCACAAATACGGGTTTGATTTCTACTTCTAACTTTACTCTAAAGATTGCAATGATTGAAACTAAGGACAATATTTTTGTTGTTGTTTTTCAAATGTTTAAAGAGACTAGGGTCGCGACTTCCACCTAGGTGGATATCTAACGGGTAGCTAAATCTAGGGCAATCTTGATTAGTTAGGATCGTAATATAGCTATCATACCCGGTTACTCACTATATACCTCTCGGTAGTTTGAGTGATTTTGCCCAATTTGTCTTTCTCAAGCCAAATGGGTATTCATACAAATCTAGTGATATTAGCTCAAGCCGAATATTACTATCTCAAGGTTTAACCCTTTAATTAGGGCTATCAATTTCTTGAGTTCATCCCAATTCCTTGTTAGCCTAGTTGTCCTAGATTTAGTCCCACTTTCTCAAGTGGAGACTAAGTCATAAAGGCAGGAATCAATGTTTGCAACCATTAGTTCTATAGTTCTAGCAAGAACTAGGCTAAATATCACTAACTCATTCACATTCAAATCAAATACCCATAAAATACCCACATTAGGGTTGGGTCACAACCCTAGTTATGGGTTTAGCTACTCATGGAAATAACAAAAATTAAAGATGAAATGAAGTTAAAATCCATAATATTAATTTATGGAATGAAAATATAATGTTAAGAGATGAATCTAGTACAAAATTTCTGAAAACACAAAGCTCAGTCGTCTCACGTACTTCTACAAAACATACATAACCTAAAAATGACAAAAAGTTCTGTTTATACTAAGTTGAAAATATGTGACAAAATTTCCCCTGAGGAGGTTGTGCGGCCGCATAATTCTGAGTGCGGCCGCACTCTTGCTTTCAAGGCCTCATAATTCTAATGTGGCCTATGTTTTTCTCTTTTGAATCTGGGTTGAGCTGGACTTTCGCGGACCGCATATTCCAAGTGCGGCCGCGCTCCAGAGTATGCGGCCGCATAAAAGTTACGCGGTCCCCACTTGCTTGAGTTTGTCTTGAAATCAAATCTCTGATTCTTCATCTTGCGGACCGCACAATTTCAATCATGGCCGCACAAGGGACTCCCGCGGCCGCACATGCAGTCCGTGTTATTCTCTTTTGTTCAAGTTGCCAGCTCTCTAAATCTCAGTTATCGCGGTCCATGCAATTATGATCGCGGCCGCATCATGGCTTTTGTGGCCGCACAATATTGGTGCGGTTCGCGTTTCAGGATTCTTTGTCCAGTCTTGTTTTGTTCAACTTTTGACTCCTTTGTGAGTTGGTTTTGATTCCTTTGGCTCATTTTGAACAATTCCTGTAGGCAAGCACATTTCATTAGTTTTTGGGAATACCTTTAAACATTTTTGTCCTAAATCACAAGTAAAAGAGAGCAAATAATAGGTTGAAATCCCTACTTTCCAGAAATTAGTGGGTTCGATATTGAATATCGACCCCCAGACAGCCATTAAAACTTAGATATTGGCAGATTTCGTGGCCGACTTTATACCGGCCCTAATACCCAAAGTCGAAAGAGAGTTGTTGGTAAACTCGGGGATGACTTTGGTGATCCGGACCCTCTTTAAGGACGACGCCTCGAACGCAAAAGGTTTCGGACTTGGCATTGCATTGAACCCACCAACAGGCAATATAATTAGACAAACTATTAGGACTGTGAAATTGACTAACAACGAGGCCGAATATCAGGCCATGGTTGCAGGTCTCGAACTAGCCAAAAGCTTGGGGGCGGAGGTGATCGAAGCTAAGTGCGACTCCCTCCTCGTGGTGAACCAAGTTAATAGGACATTCGAGGTCAAAGAAAAACGGATGCAAAGGTACCTGGATGATTTGCAGGTGACATTATATTGGTTCAAAGAGTGGACTTTGAAACACATACCTCGGGATCAAAACGGGTAGGTCGATGCCCTTACTAACTTAGGGTCGTCGGTCGAGGATGACGAACTCAACTCGGGGCAATCGTACAACTAATGAGATCGGTAGTGGAAGAGAGCTACGCCGAGATAAACTCCACAAGCCTGACTTGGGACTGCAGAAAAAAAAATATAGAATATCTAAAGACCGGAAAACTACCCTTGGATCCAAAAGAATCGAGGGCCCTACGTACGTAGGCAGCCCGATTCAGCTTGTCCAAAGACGGAACCTTGTTGAACATTTGATGGTCCACTAGAAATATGTCTAGGACCAGGAGATACCGAATACGTTCTAAGGGAAATTCATGAGGCACCTGCAAAAATCATTCATGTGCCGAATTATTGGTTCGAAAAATAATCAGAGCCGGCTACTACTGGATCGACATGGAAAATGACGCGAAGGAGCTCGTACGAAAATGTGATGAATGTCAAAGACATGCTCCAATGATACATCAACTAGGGGAGCTGCTGTATTTGGTTTTGTCACCATGGACGTTCATGAAGTGAGGAATGGTCGTCGTTGGCCCCTTTCCATAGACACCCGGTAAGGCTCATTTTATATTGTTTATGACTGACTATTTTTCTAAGTGGGTGGAAGCCCAAGCATATGAGAAGGTCAGGTAAAAGTAATTCATCTATTTTATTTGGGACCACATCATATGCCGGTTCGGAATGCCGGCCGAGATCGTGTGCGACAACGGGAAACAATTCATCGGCAGAAAAGTGACCAAGTTTCTCGAAGACCATAAGATCAAAAAGGATCCTATCAACACCCTATCACCCTAGTGGAAACGGGAAAGCAGAATCGAGCAACAAAACCATACTCCAAAACAACAAAAAGAGGTTAACCAACGCCAAAGGAAAATGGAAGGAAGTCCTGCCCGAAGTCCTATGGGCGTACCGCATGACCTCAAAGTCCAGTACTGGGGCCACCCCGTTCTCGCTGGTTTACAGCGCTAAAGCTCTAATACCGGTCAAAGTCGGAGAATCGAATATCAGGTTCCGATACACAACCAAAGGTTCAAATGACGAGTCTATGAGTACGAGCCTGGAACTATTAGATGAAAGGTGCAAAGCCGCCCTTGTCCGATTTGCCGCCTAAAAATAGTGGATCGAGAGATATTACAACCGAAGGACCAGCCTTCGACACTTCAACGTCGGGGAATTGGTGTTATGAAGGGTTACACTAAGCACCCGAAATATGAAAGAGGGGAAGCTGGGGCCGAACTAGGAAGGGCCGTATCAAATTCTCAAGATCACTGGAAAAGGATCGTACAAACTCGGGGCAATGAACGGTGAACAGCTACCGAATAACTGGAAGATAACTTACTTGAAGCGATACTACTACTAAGGTACAACCCCATTCATTCCTTTTTACTTATATTTGAACTAACACTTACAGGTAACCAATAGGGAATGGTATAATTTTAAGGCCTGAAAGCACGCGTTGCACTCTTTTTCCCTTGAACCGGTTTTTTCCCAAATGGGTTTTTCGATAAGGTTTTTAACGAGGCAACAGTGGATTGTGCTAACTTAGAATCGAAGTCCGATCATGAATCGGTGTCAAAGATTACATCAACAGTATCCGAGGCTTCTCTATGATCAACCTCAGACAATGGGGGGCACTACCCTCAGATAACAACTTTAGCAAGGACGAAGACTTTGTGATTGAACGGTCTCGGCTTGATCGATAGGATTTACTATAAGGGTCAAATGGTCAAATGAAATGTGCCTGCATAGACTACTCGAACCCTGGAACAAAGTTGTACACATGTGTAACTATTATGCACAAGAATAAAAAAAAGTCTCTACCTTGCGGATTAATATCTGGTCCCTTAAAAAAATTTCTTTTTTCATTTCCTTAGGAATTTCCTACATCTGATCCCCTAAAGGTATCGAGCCTAAGGGCGGCCTTAATCCGGGTTCAAACGATCACTCCCACCCGGGGACTATCGTCCAAAGATAAACTCGGATGGCCCAGGCTATCAAAGCCCGGGGGCACAAGACCTATGAGGTAATGCCCGAACTTTAAAAGCTACGAGCATCCCCACTCGGGGACTATTATCTTAGGCAAGCCCGGATAATTCGGAATAATGATCCCACTGGGAAACACCCGAACTAAAAAGGCTACGGCCATATTAAAATGGCTCGAAGACATCCAAGACCCGTAACAAAAATAACAAGGCCTTAAAATTTCTTAACCGGTTCTAAGGGCTATCCTCAGCAAACTATAATCCAAAAAGTATAAGTACTTTGGAGAAAAAAATTCAGTCACATCGAAACCCCACGATGCCTTAAAACAAAATAATGTTGAAGGCAAGGCTTGTTTGAACCTCCGAACATAACCTAACTATTTCATGCTAAGGCATTTCAATCTTTGCAAAAATAAATAATAAAGCATAGGAAAAATTCAGAAGTTGTTGAAGGGAAAAAGATTTATATACATATCAAAAGATTTTTTACCAGGGCCAAACAGCCCCGTTGCAAAATTTTTACAAAGGCCAAACGGCCTCAACAAAAAAGTAATACAAAAGGAAAAAAAACAAAAACATCTATAAAGTGCCTAAGTGGCCTAGTCTTCTCCGGGGGCCGCCTCATCACCTTCGAGGTCTCCTCCACCCTCGGATCCGCTCAAACCCTCGGAGTCTTCATCATCCTCGGGATAAGCCGACTTCTTGGCCTCGGCTTCGAGCTCCTTGGCACACATAATTTCAGCTGATAAGTCGAAACCCCGAGCGTGAACTTCCTCGAAGGCCTCCCTTTAGGATTGCCGCTTCGCGTGCTCAATGATATCCTTTGCTCAAATTTGGGCCGCCTCGGCATCGTCCTTATATTGGGCCACCATCTCGTCAGCATCGGCTTTAACCACCTCGGCCACCGACTTGGCCGTTTCAAGCTCCTTGGCCATATTTTCTCGATCGAAGGCGGCCGAACTCAGATGAGACTGGAGCTCCTCAATCTTTTTGGCCTGCACCATGGCCTTTTCCTTTGCCGCCCGAAGTTGAACCTCAGCCGAAGCCATTGTGCCCGGGCAACTTCCTTTTCCGAGGTCAAGCGGTCCATTTTGCTTTTCCATTCTTCAGCCTCGGCCTTTACCACATCCATCTTTGCCCGAAGTTGGTCAATCCATTCAAGATTCTTTTGGACCTACGGGTTCGGAGTGTTAGTCACCGAGTCTAGCTCATCATCACTAATCCCAAAGACTTTTACCTTTTCCACCAGGTTGGCGTGCTCTCTCTGAGCCGCCTCTAGCTCAGCTCGAAGGCTCTTAGCCTCCCCTTCACATTGCTCACTGAGAAGTTTGTAAGCATCTCTATTCTCAGTGAGCCCTCGAATCTCGGCCTCATACTGGTTTAGCTCTTCTGAGTATCGGAAAAAAGTCTCATGATGAAGCACCCACACCTACAAACACAAAGGAAAAAGTTATGATAATCTATAGATTAATCTAAGTGCAAATTAGAAGTCATCAAGAGGTATCTGAAGTTACCCGATTTAATGCATGTTGCGCTTCGTTGAACAGGCAGGGCGCTTCCACCGCGTTCATCTTGGATTGTTCTTCCTCGGTCACCAAGCGCCGAAGGAACTAGCCACCCCTATCGGGGTAGAGAGGACCCGGGCATCTTCTGGAATAGAGATGAGAACTGATCACTTCCGATCGGGATAAAATCCACGCTCGGAGCTGGGAATCGGTTGATTAACTTCGGACTCGAGGAAGGCCCACTTATTCCCGAAGATGGACTCTTCCTTGGCACCTCTAAGTCACCCAATCCAGTGAGATCCTCCGTGGTGGCATAATCCACGCTATCAAAAAAGCCGTGGAGAGGGTCTTCCGCTCCTTGGGCCCTCTCGTTGGGACGCTCTTTCACCATCTGAGCATCATTGAACATGGAATCAATAAACGAAGGCGACTCGGAGATGTCTATCACACGGAGTGCATCCTTCGGGGCATTGCCCACTGCCCGGGAAGCCCCTGCCACAGCTTTCTCATTGGCCTCCCTAACTTGAGGCAAAACGGCCTTGCCTCTCTCTGGTTCGGAAGCCTCGACCACGACCTCCTCATCGGCCTCCCTGGCTTGAGGTAGATCGACCACACCTCTCTATGGCTTGGAGGCCCCTTGTCCCTCGAACTGCGACCGCATGCTGGCCACCAGTTCAGAGGCTCCTTCTTCTTCTTCGGATTCGTCCCTTAGCCGGTGGAGAAAATCTGATGATGGATCTTGGGAACTAGTGCTTTCTTTAGATTTGTGCACCAGCATTCTCCTTGGTTTCTTCTTTTCCGAGATCGGAGAATTTGGAGCCCTTTTTCTTTTCTTCTCATTACCCTGTCTCGGAGTAGGAGACTCAGCGGGGCAATCCTCGTCACCGGATGGAGGCCTCATTATGACGTCCTTGGATAAACCTGCAAAGGAAAATGAAACAAGTAAGAACTTAGCAACACAAAAGCAGCCCAATTATTACTCACTCGGAAAAGGAATCTCACCATGAGAACGGGCCTCCCACCGGCCCTTTGAACGTTCGCGCCATGCGCGCTCAGAGTATGACCTTTGTAACACGATGCCCTCGACCCACTCCTTGAGCTGAGGGACTGCATTTGGGACCCGAGCGACAGCTGCACCACCACCAAGCACCGATAAGAAGAAGGAAGAAAAAGAGTAAAATAATATTTTGAAAACGAAATTTTGCTTACGTTTTATATTCCACTTCTCGGGGAACGGCATGCATTGAACTGGGATCAGGTCTGAGGTCCTCACTCGGATAAAACGGCCTGGCCAGCCTCGATCCCTATCTTCATTGATACTCGAGAATGGGGCTTTACTAGACCGGCGTGCGAGCTTGATCAGTTACCCTCCCCCCCCTACGCGAAAGAGTCGGGGATTGTATAAGTGGATGATAACCGAATCCAATGGGCCCAGCGTAAAAGGATAAGTGTAAACATTTAAGTATCCCTCAAAGTGGGTGGTGATATCTTCATCAGGTCCGAGAACCACCACGTGTTTGTCAACCCAGTTGCAATCTTTTTTGACCGTGGGGAGGATTTCTTCAGTGATGGAGCATACGTATCTCGAGACCTTCTCACACCGGCCGGGTACGGAGGGAGGTTTTTCAAACTAGAATCAGCGGTTATCTAGCATCCACCAGGGATGAACGTGTTCAAGGGGGTTTCGCTACTGGTTCCTCGACAACAGTACGCGAAACGTTCTCCCCGTCAGCTGGCCGCGATATAGAAGGACTTTTTTTTTGGAACTGTTTTTGAAGTCTTCGCCATTTATTTTAAATGGAGGAAAAAGAGGAAAGAAAGGAAGTTGAAGGAGTACACTTGTTGGTTCTCACAATGATAGAAAACCAGAGTCCAAGTGCTAAAAAATATAAAGATTTCTAAAGAACAAGGGTAGAAGGTTTGGATGTAAAGTTTGAATGAATGAAGAAGGGGGTACTGATAGTTTTCAAATGACGGTTCGCATCCAGGAGTGGCCGACCGGTCAACTGACAAGCATTTAATGCCATTAATACCTGACTGACGCGGCATTTTATTTATTTTGCCGTTTCTGTCACATGGTATCGAGGTGAGAATCGGGAGCTCGTATCGTTTCTCGTTGTCTATTATTCGAAAAATGAGGGGACTATCTGTATACGATAGAAATCGGGCTCGTCTACTACATGGTAGATCGGGCTCGGAACGTGAGGGACTGAAGATCGATCCCAAGTCCCACCGGGCCAGAACCTGAGATCAGATTGTCTGTCCTCGAGAACTTTGAGTCCGTGATCCCGGAATCGACCCTGATCCCAAACGAGTTCGAGGAAACATTATCAATGTAACCAATAGAAGACCGAAATAACAGATGGCCAAAACATTAGTGACCAGTCGGATATTACGGCAGTAATCTCAGCACGTATCAATAAGGAACCGGCAAATCAGCGAATCAAGAGATTTACCTTTTATAGAATTATACCTAAAGTAGGACTCCTCTACTATATAAAGAGGGTCTAATTACTTGTAAAAGACATTGTAAAACGCATTCAGAAGCAATATACTGTTACTTTCTCTTTAAGCTCTTATTCAACTGTCTTGATATCGATCGAAGTGTATCATGTTCAACGGTGGCTGACCCCCCAAGGTTGTAACTGACCAATTCTTGTGGTTTGACTTTACTTTATCATTGTTTATTTCAATTACAATTTGATTTATCGCTTTGTGCCAATTTAATCCACGTATCCTTAAAACCACTTACAAATTCAATTGTTATCCGATTTTGAAGGTAAACACATAGCATTGTTTACATTATATATATATATATATATATAGTAAACACAAGCATAATTTTTTTTGCTTGTAGGATATAATAATGTTTGATATGACAATTTCAAGAGATTCTAATTTGTTTAATCCTTTTTCTTTTAAATACCTTTAAATCTAATAGTTAGAGTTTGTTAAATATCTGGCAGAGACAAAATATGCTCACTTTAACTTAAAGGACTAAAGACTCAGGAGTATAGTTAAGGGACGATGTTGATCCTTCCCTCAAACATAAGGGGTCCATTTTTGTCATTTCTCAATTTTCAATCACATAACTTAAAACTCGAATAATTTTCAACTTAAACTTCAAATACTTTTGTTTTTCGAACTTAAACCAAATCATATAAGGGAAATCATAGAGATTAGCTACTTGAACTTTCACCTTACTGGTGAGATTCGATTTTTCACCTCCTAATCCACTCCTTCATTTTCCTTTCCCCTCCCCGATGTATAATCACTCTTGTTGGGGGAAAAAATGACCCAAATCATATCCAAAGGCCTATTTACGTACTTGTTTGCCCATGAGTCATAATACTTGTACGCGAAATGTTAATGTAAATAATTCACGTAAAATATGGATTTTCAGATGAATTTTTAATGTAAAGTTCTCTTTCCTTATGTCTTTTAATTAAAAAATGCCTTAAAACATTATACTTTAGTTTTTGTTTGGTCCCAAACCTAGTAGTACAACTGGCGTATCGAAACTTAGTACTACCCTAGAAATACGGTAATGTCTGGAGACGAACATTACCTAGTTTTTCTTGTTCTTTATTTGGTGTTCAGTATCCACTTTGGATTCATTAATCTAAAGTCGTACTGGAAAGGCATACTTTCTTTAGAGGTATAACACTCCGTACTCTAGGCTCGAAACCGAGATAACCTTTGGTGGTCAGTGGTCAGTGGTCACTATACCTGTTTATCGGGCGGGCTGCTCCGGGCTGGATACGGAAAAAAATATCCCGTCCGGTTATTGTTCTGGGCTGGTTAGTGGACTGAGATTCCGGGCTGGTAGTGGGCTGAGATTTTCCGGGTTTTGGTGGTCCCGTCCGGGTTGGGGCTTAACGGGTCCGGACCGGGCCGAGTTACTTATTTTTTTTAAGTATATTTTGTTTTTCTTATTCAATGTTATTGATGCGTAAGTGTTTGCAAACTTGTAAGGCTTAGAATTAAAGTTTAACTTTGAAGTTTAAAGTTTTAAATTTAAAATTTGAAATTTAAAATTTTAAAATTGAAATTTGAAAGTAGGTGGCTACAAAAAATTATTTAATAAGACCAATAGGCAATATGTAAGGATCAAATTCCGAAGGCTTTCGTATTATATTTTCATTGAATAATAAGTAATACTTCAATTTAATTTGTAAGTTCTATTTTGATTTTTTTTTATTTTTTAACTTGCAAATTAAAAGTTTACAACAATTATAAAAAATAAGAAAGAGAAATTTCAGCAATATGAACTAAAGCATTTGCAATAGTAGGATAATAAGCTCCAGAAAACTCAAGTGTAACCACATAAATAACATCTTCAATGACATCCGAAGTTCTAGATGTTAACAAACGGCTAGGATCGGTACAATGAGAATTAGCAACTTTAGTTATAAGCATTTTATATTTATAACAACATCTTAAGAATAAATAAGTATAATTCCACCTAGTAACTATTTCTTCAAGCATGAGTCTTGGTTTTAGTCAATATTGTACACATTTTTCCTTAAATGCATTTAATCTAGCACTTCAATGACCGCAGGATATTTACTGTAGTGCAAAGCAAAGTCTTGGGTATGTACTAAATACCCCAAAACTCGTTACATGGCCATCCAATGAGATTGACCTAGATTGCTCGTATATCGACTCAATTTACTTATAGCACAAGCTATATCTGGTCGTGTACAATTCATGATGTACATTAAGCAACCCAACACACGAGCATAATCCAATTGTGATATGCTTTGGCCTTTGTTCTTTGCTAATGCAAGATTCACATCAATTGGAGTCTTTGCAACTTTAAAGCCCAAGTGCTTGAATTTTTCAAGTACTGTCTTAATATAATGAGATTGTGACAATGCCAGACCTTGAGAAGTCTTATGGATCTTAATTCCAGAATTAAATCAGCAACTCCCAAGTCTTTCATATCAAACTTGCTAGTTAGCATACGCTCCAGAACATCTTTTGCTGCCAGCGCTTGAAATCAATCCCGGAAAATTTTCCAAGTTTCTCCGTCGGTGCCAATGCTGCCTGTCATTCGGTTGTTGAGGCATTGGCAGTCACCATTGGAACAGCTTGGTTCTCATTCTCATTAGTCATTTCTAAAAAAGAATGACACAAACGTTAAAATCACGTAGATTTTAATAGAGTAAAAAACCACAAAGGTTTTACTCTCCAAAAAATAGTAAGTACAAATACAGAAAATATATTTAATTCCTTAAGCTTGTTAGTATAACTATATTTGTAAAATAATTATGGAAATATAAATGAACATAAACAGAAAATCAATTCGAGCCCACTGAATTCACAATATTTCCTTAAGGAATTTAATCCCCTCCTAGTACCCAAGGTTATGGATTATTTCCTCCCAGGATAGAACGAATTACACACTGGTGTAGTGGTACTTCAAACCCCAGTGTTTCAGCGAATACAAAGTTCGGTAGCAAATCACACTTACTATTGCTTTGTTTGATGCTAAAAGTATGCAGAAGAAGGAGGAGAAACTCAGAAAATCGTAGTGAAATTCTGAGCAGAATAGTATTGTATTTATAGCCAAAGTTGGGCTGAAATCTGAAGAGGTACAACTCTTCAGAATGGTTGTTTATGCAAAACGGCCACAGCATAAATGCCATTACATAAATGGCCATTTACTCAATAAAGAGAGAAAATTGAAGAGGGTAGTTAATTTTCTGTTACCAAAACAAAAAAATGGATTGGATTTAATATTAATATTCTGTTATTAAAATAAATATTTAATAATATTTTTGTTAATATTTTATTATTAACAAATAAATTTGGTCCAAAAAGTTAATCAATCGCCTAAGCCAAAGCCAAGCCGAGCGAGCGACGACAACGACGGCGCGAGGCTTGCCTTCTTCTCAACTCTTTAAGAGCTAGAAGAAGAGCAATTGCTTATATACCCATAAAAAATCTCTTCCTCTTCCAATATGGGACAATGTCCATTTACCAAGGGAGGAAACTTAAAATTTCACTCAAAAATTTTATTCTAGTATACAAAAAATCCAACAATATAACCACTTATTAGTTAAAGTAAAGTAATATACGCAATTCCTATGTCTGTAAATGAACTTAAACTCTTTAAAAAAAAGCAAAGAAGCACGATAACGGCCTAGGATTAGCAACTAACGGAATATGATACATATATTGGCTAGTGGTGCAATGTAGGGGTTATATTTGTAAAACAGTTGCCATTTGAAAAGTAGTTAAAGTAGTTAGTTTTTGAAATTTTGCTTAGGCGGGAAAATTAGTTGCTCTCCTTTCTTCTTTTAATTCCAGCAATTTAGTTCAACATAAATAGGGAGGTATCAGGCTATTGTAAACACACAAAAATCATTTGAATGCTAAGGCTTTCTCTGTTCTTTCCTAATCTCTTCTGCTCATTCCTTTCTTCCTCTCTTCTATCTGCCTTCTTCTCCTTCTTTCCCCTGCATTTTCACTCAATTATCAGACGTGATACCACTAATTGGTATCAATTGGTATCAGATCTCGGTGAATTATGGGCCCTCGAAGAGCTGTGGATGTTGTAACGGGCAATGCTCCCATGGATTTACAGGAACAATATGAAGATCTCGCAGCTCAACAGCTAGATCTTCGAGCAGAGTTAGCTCAAAAACAACAGGAACTCAGAGATGATTTGGATAAACGACACAGTGAACTTCTGCGTATGGTAAGTGCACTCAAAAACTCCTTTGATGGCTTGCAATTGAGTCAACAATCTAAGGATAATGCCTCTACATCTGCCGCTAAGGATAAAATGTCTCAATCAGGTCAAGGTATTCTCGGAGCAAATCCTTATTGTGCTAATACCAGTCGTAATCATAACTTAGTTTCCCTCGATTCAATAGAGAAAATTTGAAAATGTGGTTATATAGAATTGAACAGTATTTTGCGGAAGATGATACTCCTCTCAATCAGAGAGTGAGATTAGTAGCTATGAACCTTGATGATGAAGCATTGACTTGGCATCAGTCTTATCTTAAGTGTAGGAACCTGCCTATGTTACCTATGTGGGATGAGTACATAGCTGAGCTCATTGAGACCTTCAGTGGTGACTTTTCTGATCCAATGTTGGAATTGAAGCAATTGAAACAAACAGGATCTGTTAGAGAATTCCAATTTGCTTTTGATAGGTTGGTAGCTCAATGCAACTTAACTGTTGAGCAGGCTATCTCTTGTTTCCTTGGAGGTTTGAAGGAGGAATTGGTAAATCCTATCATGATGCACGAAACTAAAACCTTAGCTAAAACCTGCAGGTTAGCTGAGGCCACACTTGCTGCTAATGCTAGGGCTCAGAAGCATACCTCAACTGGTTATTCGAATATCAAAAGGAGTTCTTATGATACCACCAACCACAGGCCTTCCACATATTCAGCAACTAGTCACATTCCTAGGACAGTTCCACCTGTTACCAACACTACTGTGATGCCTAGGAAGAGGACTATTTCTCCAGCAGAAATGCAAGCAAAAAGGGCTCAAGGACTGTGTTATTTTTGTGATGAAAAATATACTGCAGGTCATAAATGTAACCTTCCAAAATAATTGTTTGTATTGGAATTGGAGGATTGTGAAGATACATCTATAGATAAGGGACACACCACTACTGAAACTGAGGCAATCCCTGAAGAGTGGCCTGCTGTGGAAGAGGAACATCCTCACATTTCCTTATGTGCATTAGCTGGAATCCAAGGAGCACAAATCATTCATGTTATAGGTTATAGTGCTAAGAGACCTATTCAAATTCTCCTAGATGGTGGTAGTACTCATAACTTCATAGATTCAGCAGCTGCAAGGAAGCTAGGGTGCACCATAACTCCCACTGTACTAAGCTATGTCAGCTTAGGAAATAATACTCTAGAGGCCACTTCTGGAGTGGTAAAGGGCTTTACATGGATGTTGGAGGGTACTACTTATGTAGCAGACCTTATTATTTTTCCTGTTGGTAGATATGATTTGGTGTTGGGGGCTTTATGGATGAAGACTTTGGGTCCAGTCACCATGGATTATTCAGCACTCACTATGACCTTTAACTACCAAGTTAAACAACATCTTTTGAAAGGGGTTTCAGATGATTGCAAACTTTCTAGTTCTAAAGCTGTTAATAGAGGGGATCCTGCTCAATTATACATGCTGCAAGTATTGCTCAATGAACCAGCAATTGCTTGTAAAGGTGAAGGAGTTCTTTTAGCTTTGCAGCTGACTGGGGCTGACCTGTTGCCTCTACCCAGAATTTATTAACCACCTATAAGGACATCTTTTCAGAACCTACCACATTACCTCCAGCCAGGGGTGCATTTGACCACAGGATCCCTTTACAACCTGGTACTAGGCCAATAAACATCAGACCATATAGGTATTCTTCCATGAAGAAGGATATCATTGAAAAGCTAGTCAAAGAAATGTTACACCAAGGGATCATACAGTATAGTAATAGCCCATTTGCCTCACGTGTGGTAGTGGTAGGAAAGAAAGATGGCACTTGGAGGTTATGTGTGGATTGTAGAGATCTAAACCACTGCACTATTAAAGACAAATTTCCCATTCCTATCATTGATGATTTGTTGGATGAACTATCAGGGGCTTCTAATTTTTCTAAGATTGATCTTAGATCTGGTTATCACCAAATCAGGATGGACCCTAAGGATATATCTAAGACAGCATTCAAAACACACATGGGACACTATGAGTATTTGGTTATGCCTTTTGGCTTGACCAATGCTCCTTCCACTTTTCAGTGTCTAATGAATCATGTTTTTCAGGATCTTCTCAGAAAATTTGTCTTTGTCTTCTTTGATGATATTCTCATTTACAGTAAGAACTTGCCTGACCACCTTGTTCACTTGCAACTGGTTTTTGACCTCATAATACAGAACAGTTTATTGGCTAAACAATCTAAGTGTGTTTTTGGAGTGCCAAGAGTGGAGTACCTGGGCCATTTTATCTCTGCCCAAGGGGTTGCTACTGATCCAGCTAAGATAGAAGCTGTCCAACAATGGCCCATTTCCACCACTGTTAAGCAACTAAGGGGCTTCCTGGGGTTAGCTGGATACTACAGGAAATTCATCAAGGGCTATGGTCTTATCAGTCGACCTCTTACTGATTTGCTTAAAAAGGACAATTTTCTGTGGACTGAAGCTGCCTCACAGGCCTTTGCTGAGCTCAAATTAGCTCTCACTACTGCACCAGTCTTGGCTTTGCCTGATCATTCATTGCCTTTTGTTGTTGAGACTGATGCCAGTGGTTCTGGTATTGGTGCAGTTCTTATGCAAAACAACCACCCCATTGCCTTCATTAGCAAAGGCCTTGCTCCTAGGCATGCTGCCTTGTCTGTATATGAGAGGGAGTTGCTTGCTTTGGTTTTTGCTGTAACTAAATGGTCCCATTATTTACTCAGTCAACATTTCATTGTCAAAACTGACCAGAAGGCCCTTAAATACCTGTTGGAGCAAAAGCTCCATACTGACACTCAAATTAGGTGGATGGCTAAACTTTTGCCTTTTGACTTTGAGATTCATTATAAGAAGGGGAATGAGAATGTAGCTGCGGATGCTCTATCTAGAATTCAAGGTGCTTCCTTGATGTCTATGCTTATTTCTTCTGTTCATACTGATCTGTGGAAGGCTATTCAGGACAGTTGGTATGCTGATTCAGAGTTGCAGACCTTGATTTCTACCTTGCCTACTCACCCTCAAAAACATTTCACCTGGTTAAATGGCCAGCTTAGACGCAAGGGAAAGCTCCTAGTGGGAAATGACACTGCCTTGAGGCAACAGATACTCACCTTGTGGCACTCCACTCCTTCTAGGGGCCATTCTAGTATTGATGCCACCATAAGGAAGGTCCTTACTTATTTCTATTGGAAGGGTATTCGTAATGATATTATGGCCTTTGTTCACAAGTGTTCTGTGTGTCAGCGTAACAAGTATGACACTGGTGCATCACCCGGGCTACTCCAACAATTGCCCATTCCTGCTCTCCCTTGGTCAGATATCACAATGGACTTTATTGATGGGTTGCCTAAATCAAGAGGCAAATCAGTTATATGGGTCATTGTTGATCGACTTACCAAGCATGCTCATTTTATTCCCTTGGCTCATCCTTATACTGCTTAATCTCTCATTCCCATCTTCTTAGATAATGTCTTTAAACTCCATGGTTTTCCAGCCTCCATCACTAGTGATAGAGACCCCATCTTCATCAGCTCCTTTTGGAAAGAATTCTTGACAGCTCAGGGGGTTACTTTGAATACCTCTACTGCTTACCATCCTCAAACTGATGGTCAATCTGAAGTGCTTAATCGATGCTTAGAAACTTATCTCAGGTGTTTCTGCACAGATTCTCCTTCGGATTGGTCCTCTTTCCTTGCTTTAGCTGAGTGGTGGTATAATACTAGCCCCCATTCTGCCATCAAGACCTCTCCTTTTGAGCTTCTTTATAGGTACCCCCCTCCCTTGCACTTACCTTACTTACCGGGAGATTCAGAAGTGGATTCTATTGAGGACATGTCTCTTCTTCGTGAGTTCAAACTCCAGTTGGCTAAGTTCCATCTTACCCGTGCACAGCAGCGTATGCAAGCTCAAGCAAATGCTCACAAGACTGATCGACATTTCAACATTGGTGATTGGGTCTTTGTTAAGCTTCAACCTTATCGCCAGTCCTCCCTCTCTTCATTTCCTTACCACAAGCTCACTTCTCGTTATTTTGGTGATTATCCTATAGTTGACAAAATTGAATCTGTTGCCTATAAGCTGCTCCTCCCTCCTGAAGTCTTAATCCACCCTACATTTCATGTGTCCCAACTTAAATTTTGTCATGAACTCCCTACTGCGATTGTCCATCCCCCTGTGATTGATTTGGCTAATCGTCTCTGCCCCTCACCAGAATCTATCTTGGAAAGGCGTCTCATCAAGAAAGGTAATAAGGTTGTTGCTCAATGCTTGGTTAAGTGGACCGGATTGGATGCTTCATATGCTACATGGGAGCTGGCTTCTGCTCTTAAGGCTCGATTCCCTCTTTCACCCTTGAGGACAAGGGTGCTCTTCAACGAGGGGGTGTTGATACACATATTGGCTAGTGGTGCAATGTAGGGGTTATATTTGTAAAACAGTTGCCATTTGAAAAGTAGTTAAAGTAGTTAGTTTTTGAAATTTGGCTTAGGCGGGAAAATTAGTTGCTCTCCTTTCTTCTTTTAATTCCAGCAATTTAGTTCAACATAAATAGGGAGGTATCATGCTATTGTAAACACACGAAAATCATTTGAATGCTAAGGCTTTCTCTGTTCTTTCCTAATCTCTTCTGCTCATTCCTTTCTTCCTCCCTTCTATCTGCCTTCTTCTCCTTCTTTCCCCTGCATTTTCACTCAATTATCAGACGTGATACCACTAATTGGTATCAGAATATATTTTGTGGGTGTTTGGACATAATAATTGTAAAATTGTAGAAAAAAAGTAAAAAAAAATGCTATTTGAAAATTAGAGTTGTGTTTGGACATGAATATAATTTGGATCTATTTTTGAATTGTTTTTGAGTGATTTGAAGTGAAAATTTTGAAAAACAGTTTTTTGGAGTTTTTCAAAATATTGAAAAATTCGGAATGCAACTTCAAGTGAAATTTAAAAATTTCATGAACAAACACTGATTACGAAAAAAATTAAAAAATTTCGAAAATAAAAAGTAAAATATTTCTTATGGCCAAACGGGCCATCAATTAAGTGTATCGTTTTGCAAGCGTCAGCGGGATTTTGACATCAGAGAAGAAGAAACAGATGGTCCAATGATAAAATAGGTGTCGTACAATTAGAAAAAAAAAAAAGAAGAGTTTCAATGACCTTGACATTAATTTATAATTTACTTATAATTGAAGCACACATTTTACATGCTTTAAGAATTGGAGGATTCAGAAAGCACGAATATTATATTGAAAGAAAAGTAAACGATATTGTCATTTAGTGGTGGGGTCAAGTGTACAGTATTCCCTATAGAAATAACCACATAAACATGGAAAAGAGGGAACATATGTGGATATTTTAAGACAAACAATCAGGAACACACACATGACCCTATCTTTTTAAATTTTTAAAAGCCAACAACTGGGAAAATAGTGACATCCCTATTTTAAACCATACATGTATCTTCTTGTTCTCTTTCAATAATGTTAGTCTTCGAAATAACTTATTGGCATCTCGATTATCTCATCGAATATTAATATCTTCTATCATTATAAATATCAAATAATTATTCCAGACTTACGAATAATCTATAAGATTTGCACCACGCATGCAATGGCGTAGCCACATAACGTGAAGAGTTGAACACCGTTCATCAAAAAATTACACCGAGTATATAAAAAGGTAATAGTACTATATATGCAGGTTAAAAATTGATATTTTTTATAAATACATATTAAATCTTAAACACCTTTTGCAAAAAATTTTAGTTCGCCACTGTACGCGTGACCGTTTTAATATAAAAAAGTTGCAGAAATAGACTAAAAATGTCACTCCATAAAAAGGGCATGCAACAACATGCATCTTCTTTATTTGACAAAATTTTAACTTTATAAGGATTTGGTTATCTTATTACAACAAAGTTGTTAACCACTTAAAGAATACGAAAAAAGTAGCTATGTATATATTAAACAATGAACTGATTTATTAAAAAGAAACACAAAAAGACTGAAGAAAATCTTAATTTAGGCCTAATAATAAGTAAACAACAAGGAAATTTATTATTAATCAACATTTCTACTACTGCTCTAAGCTTCTAAGAAGAGCAGATTTTAGACCATTTTCAGTACCTAAACATTTAGGAACTTTAACAACAATATCCTGAAGCATTAAATCATTAACACTTGAAATACTAGCATGGTGTACATGTAATTCAAGATCTTGAAGTGCACGCATTAATCTTGCTGAAGGATAATTCACATTTTCCGATTGTACCCTTATCATTGCATCTGGACCTAAAATCTTGACTTCAACTTCAAGTTTCAAATTATTTGGTCCAAATGAAGATGATGAATTAGAATTTGCCCTAATTTGATCCACAGAAGTCGTCGTAGTAGTAGTAGTTGTACTCTGGTTGTCAAGAGTTGTACTGTCCATTGACTCAACTTTCAGCTTCTTTTTGCTCTCTGATTTGTTGTTGAGTTGCAACTCTAATTCATCCAGTTTGGTTTTTAACTCATTGATATATTCAACAGCATCTGATAACAAAGAAGCTTTGTCCATTTTTGTAACATGAGGTACAACAGAGCGTAACGCGTAAAATCTGTGGTTTAATTTCTCCCTTCTCTGTCTCTCTGCTTCAACATGGTTTAACGGAGTTTCACGGGTTGCCCCTGGCTTTCTTCCTCTCTTTTTTGGTGTTTTTTTCTCCACTATTGGTTTGTCAACAAGTACTTGACAATCGGAATCCGAGTGGTCAGAATCTTCAAATAAAGTCGTAGCAGCTGTTGCAGTGAAAATTTCCCCGGTTTTCGGCTTTTGGCTAGTGTTGTTCTTGTTATGATTGTTGTTGTTGTTGTTGGCTAAAATTTGACCTTCTTCTTGTAAGCAAGAGACAAGGCTAATATCAGCAAAAGAAATGGTTTTTTCAGGACCATTTTCTTGATTTGAAGAGAAAAGTGATTTTACTTGTTGAACTAAGCTCCAATTTTCTTTGATTAAATCACTTGATCCAAGTTCAAGAACTCCATTTGAAGTTGGAATACAAACCAAAGTTTCAATACCATGAACTTGAGCTTCTTTAGCTCTTTCACAACTACAAAACTGAAGTTGTTGTGCCCCATTTAGCCACACAAAAGAACCAGTACTAAAACTTTTACCAGGAATTCCATCACCAATAGAAAAAGATTGAGCTAAAGACATAACATAAAACCATTCAATATCAGTAACATCACCAC
Source organism: Nicotiana attenuata (assembly GCF_001879085.1). Lineage (NCBI taxonomy): Eukaryota > Viridiplantae > Streptophyta > Magnoliopsida > Solanales > Solanaceae > Nicotiana > Nicotiana attenuata. The sequence goes on from NW_017673175.1 coordinate 123,416, forward strand.
CATCTTCTACTACACCATCTCCATTTTCACAAATCAAAGCTTGTATTCCTTTTATAACATTTTTTCTCTCTAAAGAACTAGCTCTATTAGCACCATTTATTTCTCCTTTTTTGACTTTTGTACCATGAAAATGACCATCACCCCATGCTAAAAATAGACGACCATCATCATCATTTGAAGTTTGCCAAAAAATAGCATAAGACCAAGAATCTGTTTGATTTTTGAGAATATATTGAAGCATTTGTTGTAGGGTAGATGAAGGTTGGTTAGTTTGAGAAAATAAAGAGGGTATGGAAAATGATGAGGAAGAGGAAGAAGAGGAGACCATTAGTTCATCCATTTTTTCTTGATAATATTTTTTTAAAGATATGATTGTGGATTTGTTGTGAGGGAAAGTATAAAGGTAAAGGGTTGAAGAAAGATGAAGATAAAGTGAATGAATAAAGAGGCTAGATATGTAGTACCTGGTCTAGGCTACTATAGTGAATAGTGTACTCAGTAAAGTAGTTAAGTATATGAATCATTAAAGTATAGGTTAGGTTAGAAATAAAGCTAGCTGCTGTAATAATATTTCGTTGGCCCTTCTTTCATTAAAAAAACACTGAATTGTTTATTGTAAAATTACCATTGTTCTTCCTTCAATCATTTAGTGTCCATAATTTATTAATCGATATTTTTTTTGGAAGTATTTGATACTTTTGGGGTTCGGTCCTCTTTCGAATCCCGGATAAACACAAGATACTTTGTGCATCTTTTTATTTGATATCTGGATCCACTAGCTCTATTAATTTGAACAAACGCCACAGAAAACTCATTATGAAAGTTTTAGCTAGCGTTTGACTATAGAACCCAAATTTATTTTGAAAAATCTAATTTGGGTGAAGTTTGGTTTGAAGATGAAAATGTGTTTGGACATATATTGTCAAAACATATTTTCCGGCTTTATTTTGGAAAAACATGTATATAATTCCCAAGTTTTGAAATTTTGGCCCAAAATCAGCTCAATGGCTGATTTTGGAATTTGAGATTTGGGATTTGGCCATAAATTTTGATTTGGCCAAAATATGGGCAAAATTTATGGCCAAACATGAGTTTTGAAAATAAATCCCAAATTTATTTTGACAAAACTCATGGCCAAACGGGGCCTTACTGTTATTTACATAAGACATTTAGGGGTCATTTGATAGGATGCATTAGAGATTATGAGAGTTTTAGTGTTATTTACTTAATAAGATATTTAGGGGTCATTTGGTAGGATGCATTAGAGAAAATAATACATGCATTAGCTTTTAGTATTATTAATCTCTTGTTTGGTATATTTTTCAACCTATATATTACTAATGCAAGTATTTGTTATACAATCTATTTGGTACTACCCTATGTATAACTAATACATAGCAAACCATGGTAATAGCAGTACCAAGGCTATTAATGCATGCATTAGCATGATTAAACACAACATTGTCCTTAAGTCCCTTAAAGCTAAAGAATATGGAGAACATTTTTGTAAACAGTTAATATTATGCAATTTTAATACATCACACCAAACAGTGGATAAAAAATAATCTCTGCATAATTAATGCTTGCTTACTAATCTCTGCATTACTTATACACTTTACTAAGCACTATTCTTATACAGAGTCCGAAACTTTTCTAATGGTTTTTTGGACATAAAATACATTTTTACTACTAAAAAAAAGTTACATAACTACCTAATTTGCAGTACTATACTGTGAATTACTTTAACGGAAATTTAGCCGTTAAAGTAATTCGCAGTACAGTACTGCGAATTATTAAAAAAAAAAATTAACTAATTCGCAGTACAATACTGCGAATTGAGTACACTCCGTTTTTTGTGCCAAGCAATTCGCAGTATAGTACTGCGAATTGCTTTACTAAAATAAAGACTCCTCCTTCTTCCCCAAGACAAATTCGCAGATCCCCCCATTTTTAAAAAAACGATTCTGGTACCCCCCCCCCCCCCCTTGACAAATAAAAAAAATTTTGGGCCCCACCCATCACCTAAAAAGCAAAGAGTGTAGGTCTCACACACAAGACAAGCTTTGGATTCCTTCTTTACGGTGCAAGAATGCGATTTCAATCAAATTCAAAAAACTTAAATCGAGGTATTTCGATTTTGTTTATGTTGAAACTCGTATAGTACATGCATATTTGTATTGTTTAATGTGTTTCCATGTTAATTTGTGTTATGTTTGTATTTAAATTTGTATCTTATTTATACCAATTTATTAGCTTTGGGACCAAAAAAATGTTAAAATTTGATAGATAATTTGTATTGTTAATGTTATGTTTTTATTTGGTTAAATAATAAATAAATATTATTTATTTAGTTTGTTGTTCATATCTGTATGTTATGTTTGTTGTTTTTATATGTAATAGTGACCTTTTAGCGTAGTAAAACAAAGAGCCTTTTAGTGTAGTAAAATATAGAGCCTTTTAGCTTAGTAAAATATAGAGCCTTTTAGCGTAGAGTGCAAAATATAGAGCCTTAAGTATGTAGTAACTGCAAACGCTATCCAATAACACTTTACAAAATTAATTATTTAATTTATAAAAATAAACTTACACAAGTAACAAATTAATATATGTTGTCAAATAACTCAAATATCGAGCCCGGAACTTATAGATAATTACTCAGTCCAATTCAATAATTAATTATTTAATTTATTAAATTAACAAAATTGTAAAAATGCTGAAATTGACACGCATAATAATTAAGGATAAGTTGGTGCTACCGGGCCTCAAATATTGAGCCTGGAAGGCCATACATAATTATTAAGTCCAATTCAAGAATTTTTAATTTAATTTATTAAACAAACAAATTTCTAAAAAATATTGAAAATGACACACATAATAATCACATAAAAAATTTTTTTTTTTACTAATTCGCAGTATTATACTGCGAATTAGGTAAAATATTTTTTTTTTTAATAATTCGCAGTACTGTATTGCGAATTACTTTAGTACTGCGAATAGTACTGCGAATTACCTAATTATGTAACTTTTTTTTTTAGCATTAAAAAGGTGCTTTTTGTTCAAAAAAGTATAAAAAAAGTTTCGGACTCCCCCGAAAAGACCTTATGAACACACCAAAATCATTAAAAAAAAGTCTACATAAAACAAAACTTATACACAGTGGTTCTGCAAGTTAATTGGAGTACCGCCTAGTACCTGCTGCTCCTCTATGCCTTTTGTTTTTATATCATGTACTGTGATTATTATTATTATTACTATTATTACTTTAAAAGACTAACATTATTATTTAATTAATGACAAAAGTTTATAACTATTTTTTTATTTGCTCCCCCAAATTAAACCAGTTTATCATAAATATAACTAGCTAGTCTTATTAAATAGGAACCATTTGTTTAGCCATTTTAATTCATTCAAAGATATTTGTTGATTGGTTGTCGGCATTATTGTATTATATTTGTTTGAGAGGTGGTGCAACTCAAAATTGAGCAGAATTCTGTTCAGTTTTATTAAAAATTTAGATTGATTTCTGACGNTTATTAAGTCCAATTCAAGAATTTTTAATTTAATTTATTAAACAAACAAATTTCTAAAAAATATTAAAAATGACACACATAATAATTAACTATAGCTTGGTGCTATCGGGCCCCAAATATCGAGCCTGGAAGCCATTCATAATTATTATTAAGTCCAATTCAAGAATTTTTTTAATTTAATTAATTAAACTAACAAATTTCTAAAAAATATTGAAAATGACACACATAATAATTAAGTATAGCTTGGTGCTATCGGGCCTGAAATATCGAGCCTGGAAGGCCATACATAATTATTAAGTTCAATTCAAGAATTTTTAATTTAATTTATTAAACAAACAAATTTCTAAAAAATATTGAAAATGACACACATAATGATTAAGGATAGCTTGGTGCTACCGGGCCACAAATATCGAGTCTCGAACCCATAGATAATTACTCAGTCCAATATTAAAAGTAATTATTTAATTTATTAAACTAACACACACAATTAATTTTGTTTAAATTATAGTAGACGACATGGCCTTTCCTCCGCCTGCGCATCTTGGACCTGCCGAGGATCAACTATTAGTGTTGCAGGGCGACCATAGGTCCTCCTATGTATGGGAGGGACAGCTATCGGAGCAGGCTCTCCGCCCCAGGAGACCTGACGATTTTTGGGAGTTCAGGCTATGGGCTTCTATACGATTTTTGAGCTTGGACGGATGCAGTTTGATTGGTCTCTTATCACGGCCTTGGTAGAGCGGTGGCGACCGGAGACGCACACTTTTCACTTGCCCACTGGAGAGGCCACCATCACGCTGGAGGATGTTCAGGTTTTGTACGGGCTGCGCGTAGATGGACGGGTCGTGGCACTGCCCCAGTACATTAGATCCATGACGCGTGCACAGTTTTTGGATATAATGGGGGCAGTTTACTGGTTATAGACCTCAGGGTGGCGCTGGGGGCAGTCGCGTTCTTTTGTCAGCCATCAGAGATCATATGGTGTTTTTGCACCCAGACATTACCGGCGAGACGGAGGATCTCCATATTGAGAGGTACACGCGGTTGGAGCTGCTCCTGCTTTTCGGGTGTGTCTTGTTCCCGAACACTTCGGGGAGTACTGTGAGTATGCGTTTTCTCCATCATCTTCAGCGGCTGGATGAGTTACCCCAGTACAGCTGGGGTGCTGCTGTTCTCGCATACCTGTATAGGATCATGTGCCGGGCGAGGCATGGGCCCAACGGTGGACATATGTGGTTTTCTGCCCCTCCTACAGGTGACAACATTTTCGAATACTCTGTTCATTACTCCGAATTCTATATGGTCGAAATGACTCATAAATTTTACATCAACCTTTTATCTTAGGTTTGGTCCTGTCAGCGGATCATGCCGTTGCAGCCACCTCTACCACCACTTGCGCCCGGTGAGGCTTATTCGTTTCTCCCTCTAGCTTCTAGGTAGATTTTCCGGCATGGGAACTACCGAGGGAGCGATGCTCATCATAATCTCCCCCTTGTCAGGGATGTGTTAGATATGCTGGTGGACGGACAGGTAAATATGTACCTACACTTGCTTGTTTTAAATTGAGTTGTGTTGCGCATACTCACTTTTATGTTATTATTTGATAGTTCATCTAGATGCCATACAGCGATGAGTTGCTAGCTCAGCTGCCCGATATTTTCTCAGTCGACCGACTGCTTTGGAGCACCTCCGTCCCGATGATCTTCTTCGATATGGTTAAGTATCATGCCACAGAGCGTGTGCTTCGCTAGTTTCACCGTCCCCAGCCTATATCGGGGGAGCCTGGATGGGTGGCTACACAATATCAGCGGGACGACCGTGCCAGGGTGGACGATATATATATGGAATGGCTAGAGCAGTAGGTCCATATTTGGGAGGAGCGAGGTCACCGTATTCCGCCACCACCTACATTTACCCAGGAGGCCACTATTCATCTGTATACGTCATGGTACCGCCGTCACACCCGACTGATGATCGGGAACCCCATTCATGTACTTGGCGATCGCTACAGACCATACGTCGGGAGGCACGAGGCACTGGTATGTTTTTGTGGCTTATTAATATCTTATAATTGTGATATAGCGTTATTTAATTAATATTTTAAATGTTTCACAGGCTATTGGGCATCATCACCTCTACCAGTTGGGACAGGAGATGCAGCAGCATGCCGACAATCCTGCACTCGTTGACTATGGCCAGCGGGTGGCACAGGTGGCTCGTCGGACCTTGTTTCAGGCGAGAGATGCCGTGAGGTTGGACCACGAGGCTCAGTATGCGGCACCAGAGGACTACCATCGGGGTAGGGGTGTCCCACGAGGCAGGGGTAGGGCACGAGGGAGGGGTGCCCCATGAGGCAGGGGTGCCCCACGGGGTCGCGGGGGTCGTGGGGGACGGCGAGGAGGTGGTCCCCAGCAAGGGGGCTATGAGGCACTTGTTGGACCACCTGTTGAGGGACATGATGGGGATTTTGGAGATGAGGCTCTTGGAGATGATCAGTCGGGTTCTGGACCTCAGGTAGATGAGCCATCCAGCAGCATGCCGTCGTACAGCCTTCAGCTATCTCTGCCAGCATCGCAGGTCACCCCGTCAGGAGCATTGTCGATCACGGGTACATTCGACGGGGATGTAGACCAGTACATTGCATGCCCATCTACCGCAGCTGAGGATCGGCGCACCCGGGACGTGGATGGCGGGTGCAGGTTGAGTTATGCCTCATCCCCGGCGGTTGATGCGGATCTACCACAGGCGCAGGTATGTTTGTATTACTTTAAAATTTCAATTTGTTTTCTTTTCCTTAATGAGCTGACATTAATTAATTTTTAACTTTCTTATGAAGGTTTCGTCCCAGCCTATCTTCGAGGCCACTACATGCTTTGATGAGGACACCACGGATGCATATACTCAGGCGGCGGACTAGACCACAGTGAGAAAATGTTTTTTGACTCAACACGTACAATACAAATATACTTTTTCACATGCTAAGATTACTACTTGTTTTGTAGGTTGTTGACGGCCCGACGACCTATTCTTCCGATCCTGCCAGCTGTGGTGTCGATGCTGCTGCACATCCTCACATAAAGAGGCGGCTTGATGACGATGATCCAGATAGTATACCCGGGCGACAGGGGATGCGACTTGGGCCGGCAGCAGCACTGAAGCACACAGGCTGCGGGACTCACTGATTTACTTATGTTTTTACTTTGTGTAAATAGTGCATTATGTAAATAATGGTAACAATTTTCTTTTAACAACAATTTTATTTTAATTGCGTTTGAACAGCAATTTTACTTAAACAGTACAACACAAACACAAACCTTGCAAACCTAACACAAAAACAAACAGTAGAACTAAAAGGAAACATAAAGAAAGCAGCTTTTTTCACATGGTTTTCATCTTTTTCAGAACGACAAGACAACTCCATAAAACGCAGTACTATACTGCGAATTAATTATTAATTTTTTTTGCAAGAAAGCAGCTTTTTTCACATGGGTTTCATCTTTTTCATAACGACAAGACAACTCCATAAAACGTAGTACTATACTGCGAATTAATTATTAAATTTTTCTGCAAGAGAACAGCTTTTTTCACATGGTTTTCATCTTTTTCAGAACGACAAGACAACTCCATAAAACGCAGTACTATACTGCGAATTAATTATTAAATTTTTCTACAAGACAACAGCTTTTTTCACATGGTTTTCATCTTTTTTGGAACGACAAGACAACTCCATAAAACACAGTACTATACTGCGAATTAATTATTAAATTTTTCTGCAAGACATCAGCTTTTTTCACATGGTTTTCATCTTTTTCGGAACGACAAGACAACTCCATAAAATGCAGTACTATACTGCGAATTAATTATTAAATTTTTCTGCAAGACAACAACTTTTTTCACATGGTTTTTATCTTTTTCGGAACGACAAGACAACTCCATAAAACACAGTACTATACTGCGAATTAATTAATTTGTCTCGCCTATAAATAACGGGCTCATTGTAGATATTTTGTATGCTCAAAATTTACTAAAAGCAGATATTTCATTAAAAGTAAGGTTTTTTTACTAAAAGCAAATATTTCATTATATGGCTCAACCTCTTCGTCCACCAAATTGCCACTGTGGAAAATCATGCATGATGCAAAGTTGTTGGACGGTGGTGAAGCTAGACGCCGCTACTGGCACTGTATGAACCAGTTTTACAAGGTTCCCGGCGAACCTATTTGTGATTTTGAGGAATGGGTTGATGAACTATGTTATCAGGAATGCTACAGATCACAACTGCAGTATCTTCATAATGCGTGTTTAAGACAACGGGAACAAGAAATGGAAAGCAATAGAATTATTGCAGACTTGAGGGCAAAACTGAAGGAGGTGGAAGAAGAAAAATGGAAAGCGCAATGGAATTGTCAAGCACAAAAGGATCGCAAAAAAAATATAAACGGCAACTTGCAGAGGTGAATGCGAAACTGAAAGAGGTAGAAGAAGAAAAAGAACAACTGGAAGAACGATTTAAGTGGCTGGAGCGGAGAATAAATGGCAACCGAGACTAAACAATCCCTATTATGTGTTTAGTGTATTTTTCATATTTTATGTATTTTTATTATGTTGTTTGTGTTGTAGTAATGTTTTCCTTGTTTGTTGTACTAAATTTTATTTTAATTGAAGTGGAAGTTAAGTTTAAGTGCTTGTGTTGTTATATGAAACTATCAAACCATGCTTTACATATTATATTTTCCTGCAATTAAATAGCTTTTTGTTCACACATTCCAGATTGTGGAACATAATTTTATTTGATATATATTGCAAAATACACAAGTACAAACACGTATTACAAAAAACAATACCAAAACAAAAGACTAGAGGTATCCTTGATAGTTGGGCACATTCGACGAACTTGCACCAGGAGCCGGATTACCACCGCCACGCACACCACCTGAAGGACATTTACGACGGTCGTGTCCTGTTTGCGAGCATATGCCACATTTACGCTCATAAACGGTGTCACCAACATCCATTTGGTTCCGTATACATGTTCTCTTTTGCACTTGCAGCTTGCGCAAATAGTCCTTGTTACATACCATCTTAAAAGGTTCCGGCGGCCAATAATGCTCAACACCTAATGGCTGCAACTTCCCACTATACGTGTCTACGTATGCAGCAACATTGTATTGCCTATCAATATAGTTTGTTGTCCCATATCCAACTTGTTAAAAGCACTTCAATGCATGTGCGCACGGCATGTGGTAGATGGTCCATTTACCACATGAACATAACCTTCTATTTCCATTCACTGTTTGTAGATTATTCCCACGGTGTCCGCGAATAGCGGTCTTAACTTCAAAAACACCCCGTTATCGTGCTGAAGAAATGAATGCCACTGTGCTCGCCTCCTGGACCTTTCAAATCTTCTCATGGGTATTGGCATAAATTGAACACCCCTGTCCATCAATGCCGATGCAGCTGCATGCCTTTCAACAAACCTCTCTGCACTCTGTTTGAATGTCATGCGGACCATGGCAGTGACAGGCAGTCCACGGGCAGACTTCAACAAGCCGTTGAATGACTCCGACACGTTTGTAGTGAGGGCTCCCCATCGTCTGCCGCCATCAGCATGCAATGTCCACATGTGAAGCTCATGTCGCATCAACCAAGTATAGGCTCGTGGATCTATCTGCCGGATCGCTTCCATGCGCCTCGTGAATTTGCACTGCTGGTGCTCAATTACAGCCATCCATATTAAGTCATGCAAGGCCTTGTCAGGAAATTTCTTCTGGAAATTGGCCTTCAGGTGCCTCACACAGTAACGGTGGAATGCATATGGTTCCTGCCATTCAGGCAAGTGACGTACAGAACATAAAATACCACCATGCCGATCAGATATTAGACAAATACCTGAACGCTGTTTGACAACGTGCTGCTTCAAGTGGTTCAAAAAAAGCGTCCACGTCTCTTCGCTTTCGTTGGCACATATGGCAAAAGGTAGTGGAAATATTTGTCCGTTGGCATCAACTGCAACTGCAATCAAAAGCTTAATATCATACTTTCCATAGACATGAGTACCGTCTACGGAAATTACAGGACGACAATGCACAAAACCATCAATTGTTGCTTTAAATGACCAGAACACATAGTTGAAAATATATTCGGGTCTGTCCGCACTCCGCTCACGCCTCCATTCAACAACAGTGCCGGGGTTAAAGTGTTGCAGTGCGGCCATGTACCTGGGCAGATTTGAAAAAGACTTATCCTAGTCGCCATAAATAAGTTCAAAGGCACGTTTGCGACCGAGATATGCCTTTCTTTTGGTTATAGGTACAACCATACTCCTTGTGAGGGCATCCACGTTCGGCATACTTGGCAAATTATCAAGGTAGGGAATATTCCGCTAATGAAATGGCACGTGGGACTCGTACACTCTTTGTCTAGTGGGAGGTGGAGGAACATGCTTCCTCGTCAGCTCAGGTTCAACATTCACTTCCTCCTCTTCATCGCCCTCATCATGGAAGGGTGTGTCATCCCTAGACTCATCCGCATTGTTGTCATAATCACTATCATCTTCCTGACTCTGCGCATCAGCCAAATCACGAGTCAATACGTCGTCTATGGGCAACTGTGTGAGGTCAGGAACATCAAGAAGCTCGTTTTCACTGCACAAAAAGAACAAAATGATAAGTTACCCAACTACATAAATACTTTTGATATAGCTATATCACTTTAATTACAAGTCGTACTGTCTTGACGTTTCATGATGGATATTTTCTTGTTGGTGATGACTCCCGGATGGACCACCATGCTCCAATACTCCAGAACTACGCATATTCCAACTAGGGACGTGGTCATAACTTGTAAAATTCATATCCGGACGGTACCCCCTATGAAAAATATAAGTGTTAATACAAATCCAATTAAAACATAAAATAAACATCGCTAAAGCGTAGTAAAATTGAAGTTTACCAGTCGCCTTGTGGATTATATAAAGTCGAAAATTTATTTTGTGGCTGCTCATTCGCCGGTGGTGACAAGTTTAAACCAAGGCAAACTCTTTCATCAGCAATCTGTCCGGCAAAAACTGCTCCAGAATAACCACCCGATGACTGGGGGTTATCCCTACTATGCACGCCCTCATTATTGGGAACGTCTTCCACCTTGACGTACATTTCCAATAATTTTATTACAATAAATTCCCTGTATTTATCCGGAATCCGCAAAAAATCTCTAAGAGTTTCATCATTCTCGATGTTAAACTCAGAATAATAAGCAAACCCCTGCGGAGTCACTGAATACGGAAATCTACCGGTTACTTTAAGGTTAACCGAACGCTTCCTCACACTCATTTTTTTACATAACAACGAAACCAATTTATTATACTCCATAGTAAGCGGCAATTTAACATGACACCGTGGAGGTGAGCTATACCTCACAGAGTTATTCTCCAGCACAACCTCACCCCCCCAATATAATGGAACCCTTATTTTTGGCTCTTCAGACATTGTACAAATATGATTGATAAGAAGAAGAGAGAAGTATGAACGGAAGTTTGAAGTTTGTATTGAATGAATTTTCAAAAAATTGAAACTCCTTTAAAAAAGGCAAGTCCGAGCTTGGGGTGCAGAATTTTTTTAAGGAATTCGCAGTACAATACTACGTTTTATGTGTTTGAATTATTGTTATGTCAGTTAATTATTGGTGGGGCCAAATTAATAAAGAAATCGCAGTACAGTACTGCGATTAAGTAATTAGCAGTATTGTACTGCGAATTAGTTAAAAAAATTTTTAATGATACGCAATACTATACTGCGAATTACTCTTTTTTTCACTAATTCGCAGTGTTGTACTGTGAATTACTTTAACGGCCATTTCCGTTAAAGTAATTCGCAGTATAGTACTGCGAATTAGGTAGTTACGTAACTTTTTTTTGTAGTAAAAACGTGTTTTTTGTCCAAAAAACCATTAGAAAAGTTTCGGACTCTTCTTATACACCTACCAAACGACCCCTTATTCTTATTACTCAAACTGAAAACCTCTAATTAAATAAACATTTTTATAAAATTCTCAGGACACACAAATATGTACGCACACACAAATCAAGTAGTAGTAGTAGGAGGAGGAGGAGGAGTATATTTGCAGTGAAAACCGAACCTAAAACTCAACGATTCTCTCGCTTCAACTTAGGAGTAGTATTTTGTTGGTTATTTCAACAAGTATCGTAGTAAACGTTTAAAAAATATTCATGGTTAAATATAAATTATATTTTAGTCTGATAAATGGAAAGAGTAGATCATGAGGTTTGTGGAACCACCAATTAATTCAAAATAATTTCAAAATTAACAACTTAAGGGTTAGATGATTGAAGTGTGGGCGATCAAATAGCTTGACGAGTTATCAATTTCATCGAGCATTATTATTCAAGCGAGTAACTGAACTTGAGCACCCTATAGAAGAAACGTATGTTGACTAAATAATTTTATTTTAAAATAATTCTAATAATTAATTTATAGGATAACTTCTTCTTCATTATAGTAGAGTAGAAAAGTTTCAATCAGCAATATATGTTGCCTATATTTAGTATTTGCAAAAAAAAAAAATGTTTAGAGCACTACTAGTTTCTATCAATGTCATATATGCAAAAAAACTAAAAGTATACTATTAAATCGGAGCAGATAGAGCATCATTTTAGAGTGTAGCGACTAGCAACATATAAAAAGTGAAAAAAAGAGGTCAGCATGGAAAAAGTGATTAATTTAGCGGGCGTTTGGACATAAGAATTGTACAATTCCAAAAAAAAGTGAAAAAGAATGTCTTTGAAAATTAGAGTTGTGTTTGGACATGAATATTATTTTGGGTTGCTTTTGAGTTTTGTGAATGATTTGAGTGAAAATTTTGAAAAACTTTGGAGTTTTCAAATTTTTGAAAAATTCTAAAATTCATCTTCAGGTGAAAATTGGAAATTTTATTGCGAAATACTGATTTCGAAAAAAAGTAAAAAAAAAAAATTCGAAAAAGGTGAATTTTTTTTTTATGTCCAAACGGGCTTGTGCCGAACATTTTATCGACAGTTTCACATTCTTTTAATATTACTTTTTCTGACCCAATTTATTTATACAGTTCGAATTTTGGGAGTTAAATACTTTTTTTTTACCCTACTTACTTTTTGTGTAATTTTTAAATAAGTAAATTTTACTTGGAAAAACCTAAAAGATTCTGTATTTGAATTTGCAGTTAAAATTAAAAAGTTTGACCCTCAAAATTAAAATTACATCACAGGTGGGGCAAATGGAATATAGTAATAGATTGTCGCTCCACTCCAATACTCTTTTCTATTAAACTATTGCCTTTTTCTAAATTTTGGAACGTTCTAAATTATTTGGCATTATTTTATCGTTATATGACTTTCATAACTTTTAATAATTTAAATTTATTAAATTATTCATACTTTGATGATAATGCCATGCATATTAATTATCCTAATTGATCTATTATACTTTTCTGTTTAATTTGTTTAAAAATTATCATACTTTCTTATTAATTTTAATTTTAATTCTTTCTTATTAAGAAAGAATTTAATTTTAAACTTCCTAGTTTATCTTGGATGAGAAATTTTAGTCATACTAGTGTTACGGTACGCGCGTTGCGCGTGTAATACATTATTTAAATACACTACCTAGTATGTTTAAGTTTGGTTTACATATAAGACGTTTAACAACATTCATTATATAACACACTGTTAAAAAAGAAAAAAGAAATTTAAGAAGAATTTAGTTAAAAAGCTTTTATGAGTACTGCAGAAGGATGAATTACCAAATGAGCTAGAGTGTACCCCGTTTGAATAAGTAACGTTTTTAAATCATATAATTATTATATTAAAAGTTATATTTAAGTTATATAGTAAAAGTAAAAGAAAAAATATAAATTTCTGAAAATTACGATTGTTGATCTTATTTAGTTAACTCAATAAAGAAAAAAACTTTCACATAAAAGTTCTCAACTTATCTCAATCAGTATACTAAACTTAAATATGTTACATTATATATAAATAATCTTTTAGAATTTTATAATATATCTACCTGTATTTTATTAAAAAGATTCTTGTATTCTTAAAATGTTAATTATCACATATTCATTTGTAAACTCAATCGTTGAAACATGTGCGCACAAGTGTTCTAATACCAACATGGTAGTAAAGTCATAGAAGCCAATTAAAATATTTAGTAATTTTTTTAAAGAAAATTTAAAAGAAATACTTGAACTTATAATAAGGATTGAACATATAATAAAGAATTATTTGCTAGTGCACTGATATATTTTGATTCAATCGGAATGAGCGTACTAACAAAATAAGGCGCGTGTAATGTACACCATGCAAATGATATATATTTCCATACACGATCTAGTATGTTTAAGTTTGGTTTACATATTATTAGTAATCTTTAATTTTTGAAGACTTAAAATTAGATCTAAAATTTTATTAGTAGATTTCTAACACTTTTATACACATTTTGTCTAATGCACGTGTGAAAATGTCATAATTACTAAAGGATTTATAAGTAAATTTTTATTTGGTGTTAAATTCCTAAAATTGAGTTTCTAAAATTGAGTTCAAACGGATTCAAATCCGTTTGAATCGGCTTATTTTAAGAGCTTTTAAGTCAAAATAACTTTTTAGCCATTTTGTAGTGTTTGAGTAGAGTAAAAAAGTGCTTTTAAGTACTTGTTTTTAAGCTAAAATGACAAAACAATCAAAAGCTAGAATTCCTAACTTATGGCTTAAAAACTATTTTTGCTTAAAAGTCACTTAAAATAAGCCCATCCAAACAGGCTCTAAGTTTGGTTTACATATTATTAGTAATCTTTAATTTTTGAAGACTTAAAATTAGATCTAAAATTTTATTAGTAAATTTCTAACACTTTTATACACATTTTGTCTAATGCACGTGTGAAAATGTCATAATTACTAAAGGATTTATAAGTAAATTTTTTTTTTTGGTAATTAAATTCTTTTATATTAATCACCAAAAGTATTTACAAAGCAAAGCATAGCTAACACAGCTTGCTTGTCTTTTGATTACTTCCTATACTATCTTCCTTCCTAGAAACATAAACTGTATATATATTGCCTGATTCTAGGAGTAGCTCTAGCACTAACTACATATGTTATATCTCTTGTAATTTGCTCCTCTTTTCTGCTCTTCTTCTCAAATACTCTTCTGTTTCTTTCTAGCCATAAATGGTACACAGTTTCTGCAAATATCATTCTGAATTGTCATTGCATAGTGGATTTTCCTTTGCTTGCCTTATGGTCC